>NC_041230.1:43206726-43237831 GCF_002837175.3 Physeter macrocephalus | reverse complement strand
GTGGGATCGTCCCGGACCGGGGCACGAACCCGTGTCCCCTGCATCGGCAGGCGGATTCTCAACCACTGCGCCACTAGGGAAGCCCCTGCAATCCATTTTTATAACTATGTTTATTGGAACACAGCCACACCCGTGTGTTTCCGTATTGCCTACGGTGCTTTTGTGCCACAACGGCAGAGTCGAGTAGCTGTGATGGAGACAGTATGGTTCAGGAAACCAAAAATATTTACTATCTGGCACTTCACAAAAAAAGTCCACCAACCCCTGGCCTAGAAAATGAATCTGATAGCTACCCTCTTGGACCATGAAAGCAAGGGCAACGCCCCAGGAATGATGGTGGAACAAAAGCAAGGAAGAACAAGGCCCTGTGACTTTGTGGGGAGGGCCTCTGCATCAACTCAGACTTTCAGGTGAGAAACACATTTCCGTCTTGTTTTATGCTACTATTATTTTGGAGCTCTGGCACGTGCAGCAGAACCTATTTCTTAATACAGGATCCTTGGCTCCTGAAGAAGTATTTGAGGTTAAGCTGGAGAAAGGCAATCCGTGAAAATGAAGCTATAGGATCTCAACTGAAATCACTGTGGTCTAACTTGGGAACAGATTTAACTCTCAGTGACATCCCTCAAAATTTACTTCTGCACCTTACACATAATCATCTACGTATAGTTTCACTTAGGAGGGAGAGTAATGATGGGCCAATTTAAAGCCAGAGAAGGAGATGAATTCCTTTCACAACCTGCATCAAATCACTATGACGTACAGTTTAAACAACTCTTGTAATTTTACATGCCAGGTATGCCTCAATAAAGCTGACATTTTTTTTAAAAGGGGAAGGAGAGATGATTACTAACCAGCCTAAAGCAACTCAAACTCACCTCATCAATAAACAGCCGGACCTGATCCCCCACTTTCAGGCTGCCATAGACTGTTCCTGTGTGCAGGACATACCCTCCTCGGACCTGAGCGTTCTTCACCGTAAACTCAGTTTTCTAAGAGGAGTCAAGGAGGAGACCAATACATAAATAAATCCAAATACATATGGGTGTGTATACATGTATATATATAAATGGACATAAATATGAATTCTCCCTTTATGTACTGTACATACATACCATTAATACCATTATATATACATACATACATATATATTTGGACCACTATATAAATATTTATCATTACAAACACACAACACTTTAAATATGTAATACATGTGTATATATACACAGACACAGACACACACACACACTCTCCTTTAAGGAGCATCTTAGAGAATTAAAGCCATTGTAAGGAAGCTCAAGCCCGAGACTAGGTAACTCATCCAAGACCACAGAGACAGCAGTGGCTGAGCTACAAGCCACGTCTTCTACGAGGATGTCTGCCCTCCAGAAAGCTATCTCTCCTTATTTACAAGGAAAGCCTGGAGGAACCGAGGATCAACCTAAGCAGCCAGGCTGCAAGGATCCTGCTACAACGGGACCTAACGGCAATGAAAGCAACACAGTACAAGAAGCAGCTCCCTCGGCTTCAGAAACACTGACCACAGAACACGACCCAAAGATCGTGGTGTCTGCCCCTCAGGGCTGGGAGCACCGAGGAGCCAGAGCCACTGCCCGGGGCCCAGGCCCAGCCCTTTGCTGGGTCCCCGCTCCCCACTAATGAAGAAGAACTGTTGGCTCACGTCTTCGCTGCTGTCATCGACCTTCACCAGGTAGCCTTCGTCGTAGATCTGCCCTCCTTGCTCAGCATAGAAACAGGTCTTGTCCAGCACCACTCCACACTCCTGGCCCGTGGACACTTCCTCCACAAACATCTTGTCCCTGCGCAGAGCCATCACTGTAGCCACCGCACTCTCAAACACTGCACACAAGGGGAAAACACGGTTAATGACTTCATTCACACATTCTCAGCTGGCTTTTATCGGATTCTATTTCTCAAACTCTCCTTAGGTCTTAACTGTCTAATTTCATGTTGGAAGAAGCCTATTAGACTCCTTAACATACTGGTTTTCTACTGGAGAATATAATACTCAGTAGGGGTGACCAACTGTCCCGGTTTCCTTGGGGCCAAGGGATTTCCCAGGGTGTGAGGAAACACTGGGACAATTCTGGGAAAATGGGACAGATGGTCACCCTAACTGTGAGCAACTGAACAGAAACCTGATGAGTTTGATTAGTAGGTATTTAAGAGTAGTAATAAATTCCCTACTCCAAGGTCAATTCATAAGGAATGTATTCCTTTTGTGGGCTTCCTTAGATAGATTTAGGTATCTCTGCTGGAGCGATAAAAGCAAAAACATGTAGCACCTGTATATTTCTTTTGTATTGTCTTAACTTTAGAATGCTACCATCCCGATGCAAAATTCAACAGCCACTGTGAATTTTATCAATCAATGTCATTTTCCTTGTTTCCTGCAAGATGTTGCTTGCAATTAGGGAAAACTGGGTATAAGGTACAAGGAATCTCCTGGTAAATTTCTTTTTTTTTACAACTTCCTGTGAATCTATAATTATTCCAAAATAAATAGAAAATCAATCACCAAGGGTCTCTCTGAGTATAAAATTACACAGCATGGGGATTCCCTGGTGGCGCAGTGGTTGGGAGTCCGCCTGCCGATGCAGGGGATGCGGGGTCATGCCCCGGTCCAGGAGGATCCCACATGCCGTGGAGCGGCTGGGCCCGTGAGCCATGGCCGCTGAGCCTGCGCGTCCGGAGCCTGTGCTCCGCAGCGGGAGAGGCCACAGCAGTGAGAGGCCCGTGTACAGCAAAAAAAACAAATTACACAGCATGACTACACAGCACTGCAGGCAAGGCTACCATGGATATCCTGGGTTCCTAATCTTGAGACTCATTGCTTGAAAACCACCCCAGATGAGCACACTAACATACCGTAGCTCCCACTGGAGTCCGAGTGGTAATTATACTTTGGGGAATCATCTGTTGCCTCCAGACCCTTTTCCCGGAGCTCTTCAATAGCATAAATGTCCAGCATAATGAGGTCTTCGCCACCAGCTCCCTTGCCCTGTGATTTTAGCTGCCAGTAAGAGAAATAAGCGTAAGTTACCTTAATGTCAAAGAACTCTGAAGGACTTGAAATTGCTAAACTATGCCCAACGTAAAGCTCTAAAACAGAGTTTTTTGATCTCAGCACTACTGACATTTGGGGCCAGGTAACTCTTGTTCTGGGAGGCTGTCCACTGAAGGATGTTGAGCAGCATTCCTGGCCTCTACCCACTACATGCCAGTAGCATCCATCCCCCGTTGTGAAAACCAAAAAATGTCTTTATACGCTACTGCCAAATATCCCCTGGGGTAAGGGGGGCAAACTGCCCCCACTTGAGACCCACTGGTCTTGGGAAAAACAGAATTTCAAAGACTTTAATGGAAGGAAACTCTTTCTTGCCTTGCAGCCAAGTCCTGCCTTGATTGGTGCTGAGTTTCTTGCTCACTCCCCAAACGCTTTACCTGAGCCAGCTTCCTCTCCTCTTCAAAGCCATCCATATCTACCACCAGGCCCTTCTCTTCAGCAATCAGTCCAGTAAGATCCACTGGAAACCCATAGGTGTCATAGAGGAGCCAAGCAGTGTCCCCTACACAGCACAAAGGAATCACGTAAGAATGACAGGGATGGCCCCCCTTCCTTTCCATCCCAACCCCTTCCCAGGAGGACACTGGCAGTGACAGGAGGGATTAAAGAGCCAGGCAAGTTAGTAATGGTTCTGTGTATTTGTCAGAAAATCCATCAAATCTTTTGCAGTCAACCTGGGGGAAGCACAAGAGGTCCCTGGAAAAGTTCTGTTTCTTAATCTGAACACAAGTGTGTTCAGTTTGTGGAAATTCATCAGGCTTTCACCTTGAACATTATATTATACTTCCATAATAAGTAAAAGCTTTTGGAATTAATTTTCCTGTCTGGTAAAAAAATTAAAGTTGTAAAACACTATATACTATTCGTTCCCATTTTTTGCTTGCGCACACGCACACACCCCTATATACATTCGTGTGCAAATACAGAAAAGTCCTGAAGAGTTATACAACGAACTCCAAAGAGTTGTGACTTCTGAGAAATGAGTTGGGGAAAGAGAGTTTTCACTTTTTACTTCTGTACTGTTTGAATACTTTGCCACAATGTTACTTTTATAATCTTACTATAAACCCCATTTTACACCAAAAGCGGTCTAACCAAGCTATGCTCAGCCTTTGGCGACGCAGGAGTCCACTGTCAGTTTGTGAGAAAGGGCTTGCCTCTTCCAGAAAGATGAACCAGCCTACTGAAGAAAGGAACAAACCGGTCCTTACCGGGAATGGTTTTGCTATCTCCCAGGCTCTGAATTTTCCTGTCCAGGATGCGACGCCCTCTGCTGAGCGTCTTGAGAAATTGCACTTCTTCTTCATTAATGATGTCCTTCACCACATCTGGGTCCTTCTTTAGCTCAGGAAATGCATCTCCCTGGTAAACGGGAAACACAAATATGAGCCCAATGAAGGCAGGGACTATACTATGACTCCTCTAAAAGTTCTCATTAACAGTGTGATATCTCCCACTCTACACCTTTTAAGGTATGTGCTTCAGTACAGAAGAGGTGAACAGGAAATACACCTACCAGGGACTGGACGACAACATCTGCTAATGTAGCAAAGAAACCCCTGCTGGCGTTGAGTTTCTCATGGGAGTATCGAACAGCCCGGCGGAGAATCCGTCTCAACACATACCTGTAAGAGGCAGAACCCAGTTTCCTGCTAGACAACATTCCCAGCCGAGCGTTTTGTAGTGGGTCCTTTGGAATTCTACCCAAGCAACATGACCAATTTTTTGTCTTTCTCTTTCGATTCTTTCTTTTATCCTAAGCCTGCTTCTTTTTTTTTTTTTCTTTGCATTCCTCCAAGGTCATTAACATTAATTCCAGCATAAAACTCAGTAATATATCCACAAATATGCATCAAGGATAACCTGGGGTAACCTTGGTTTATTTTCCAAGCTTGTTCTGCTGAACCAGAGATGGAGGCAAGAAGTACAGACCAGACGGCCAACTTGACGCCCACCATCCAATCCCAGGTCCTGGCTGTCAGTAATGAAGTTGCCTGGGGTTCATCAGTATCTCCCCTGCCCCTGCCAATATCTTATCAGACAACCTTAAATACAATCCTTATCATCTTGTACTTGGCAGCAGAAATTTAATACAGTGAACTCTTCAAAGTGAGCTGAAACTCCCTTTATCCCTAAAAAAAATAAAAGGACCCCTCTAACTACCTAGAAGACAAACAATAATGAAGTATGGTGTTAAGTTCCACAGAGCCATAAAACTCAACAGCGTCAGTCCTAACCCTGCCCCACGTCTAACACACTTACCCCCGCCCTGTGTTGTCAGGTCGGCCACCATCAGCCAGGGCCACGGTGATGGTCCGAGCGTGGTCGGCCAGCACCCGGTAGGCCATGTCGATCCCATCAGCATCATCAGCACCAACCTTCCCAGTGTATGGCCGAGCACCTGTGCCCTACAAATAAAAACCAGGAGGCAGCTCATCAGGAAGCAGCCCTTCTAGTGTTGCCTCACCCTAGGAGGTGAGGACTGACGGGGCATAAAGAGAAAGGATGACCCTCTTGCCAGATCCTATAACCCCAAGAAAGGTAACAGGAGCAAGAGTGAAGAGCCTCCAGCTAGGCCCCTGCACACAATAAAATACAGTGCCTTGTGCTTAGACCCCTGTTGTTATTAACAATGAAGTTGGTAGATGGTCACAGGTACCCTCACCCGGCAAAGCATATGATTGTTTTATCTTTGACAGTACTAAGGGTCCAGCCTGGAAACCTCCACAGAAGTCTGCAATAGGACCAGTACCTTCTGAATGGCTTCAAAGTAAGGGACAAAAAGGTCAGTGTCATAGTTGGACATTTTATTCTGCAGCACAGACACTAGTCGCTCCAGGCCCATCCCTGTGTCAATGCTTTTCTTGGGAAGAGGTTTCAGAATGCCATCGGTTTCCCTGCAAGATCCAGAGAAAGAGGAGGATGAAACATGGACTCCGGCTGCTACCTCTCCCTGCTGGGTACAACTCACTTTGCAGCTTGCAGGCTGTGACTATTTGCCATTTGCCTCTACCTGTTTTGTTGGGAGGTGGGGAGTGAAGGGAGAAAGGGAAGAAATACTCTGGGGTTCATCAAAGAGCGAGGCAAGCTTCAAGAAAATGAGCTTTAAAACAGCAGTTCAAATTATAGCAAAAATGACATTATAGAAATAGCCCTTAAGCAGGTAGTATGTGGAATAAAACTAGTTTATAAAAGAATAGGCCCAGCCCTGTCCCAGAGATCAGAGGGAAAACCTGAGAAATAAAACTGAACAAATGTCCACAAGATCCCATGATGCCTTTAGCACTGCTCCACTGTCCCCAAAGACGAGGATGAGAAGACAGCCACGAGCTCTGCGTTCCTCTCGCTCTACGCAGCTTGAGGAAAGGTGCTGCTCTTAGCAGGGACAGATCAGGACCCCAGGGCCACCTGTTATACTGGATGAACACGAGGTTCCAGATCTCCAGCACGTTGGGGTCATCCTGGTTGACGAGGTGCGCCGCGTCCCGACCCCCAATCCGGTCATAGTGGATCTCACTGCAGGGACCACAAGGGCCCGTGTCACCCATCTCCCAGAAGTTATCCTTCATGTTGCCTGGGAGGATTCTGCTGTCATCCAGCCTGCAGAGAGCGGGAAGATAAGCCCAGTTACAGCTAGTGACAGGATTCTGCGCAGACTTGCACCCACCAAAAAAGGAGATCCTTACGCATTTCTAGAAAGAAGGCTCACTCTTTGGCAATTACTAGTGCTGAGTCTGCATTCAAATCTTGATAAAGAAGCAGAACATGATTCTTTTCAAGAGTGACTACAACAGAATACAAAATGCACATATGCTGTGATCATAAATAAATAAAAACATGCAAACATATAGATAAAGCCTAGACAGGAACACATAAAAATGAAAACGTTTATGCTGAATAGGACCAGAATTTACCTATCTGTCTGTCTGTCTATCTATCTATCGGCTGCCCGACTTGTGGGATCTTAGTTCCCGGATCAGGGATGGAACCTGTGTCCCCTGCAGTGGAGTGCGTAGTCCTAACCACTGGACCGCCAGGGAATTCCTGACCAGAATTTCAACAAATTTCTTTGCACGTTTCTTTGCAAATGTTCCTTCATTTTTATAAATGAAAACAATTATATTATGACAGTATAAGTGTTGAAAAAAAAGCAGCTGATCATTTAAAGTCACCTCTCTATGCCCCAATTTAGTCATCTGTCTTTTACCTTAAAATGATAACAAAAAGAATTTAATAAGGTTAAAACACTTCCAAAATATTGACTCTGCTGAGAGTTGCTAGATAACAGAGCACTCAAAAAGATTATGCTTGCTTGAAAACAAAGTACAGATATATACAAGCCAAGTAAAACAGGATTCAAAAAGTCAAGATTAGTATTTAAGTTTCACATGTGTTACTACTCAAAACATCCAAGTACATTTAGACTATAGAGTCTAACCAAAGAGGGATTTCAGACCAAGTACAAGGGGAAGCTGGATTGGAATAATATACCCAGAGTAAAAGTAATTAAAAAAAATATTAAAAATAAAGGAGAAGTAGCAGTGCTTAAGTATATAAAAAGCTACGCACTAAACGACAAGAGAGTTTAAGTAAAAAGAACAAGAAAATGAGACAAGGACGTCATGGGCATTCTTGTTATCTACAGGGGAACGTCACTCCACAATCAGATTCCTCTTGATACAGAGCTTCATGAATTCTATTATGTTCAAAGCCCAGAACACATATCGCTCATCTATCATGTTACCTTTTATGCTATGTGATTTTATATTAGAATTATACTACATTAAAAAAAAAACCCACAACTTCCTTTGCCCTAGACCTGTTTGACGCCATTACATTTCTATAAGAAATAAACTGTTTCAAATCAATACACTCTGTTGAAAAAGACACACACATACACACAGGGCTACAGAAATATGAAAAAAGGCCTGAAAGACTCTATACAGGGTATCAAACTATTAACAAGGACTAATGTTAGGGATCTTCCAATTCCTATTTTTTACATTTCCATATAGTTTGAAATTTCACAACATATGAACTCTATGTACAATTTCTAAAAATATATAAAAAGCAAAAAAAAATGAGACTCTTTACGTTGGCTTTCAACGACAGAATGATCAAGTAAACCTACAAAGAAGCAACAAATGCACCAAAGGATAATTACACCCAGTCACCTCCACCTCTACATACACACCCTGAAATAGGAAATGGCAATGCACCCCAAGTCCTAAGACCCCACTCTGGCACTGAGTGTAGGAACCATTTTATTCCTCCATACTCATACTCTCCACATGCGAGCTACATTCTTACCCCAAGTGGTGCCAGATCTGTTTGCACTCCAGGTCTGGTTCTAAGCCGGCTGGTTCATCCCCGCCAAAGTAAGTAACATACAGTCTTTCAACTGGAATGCCAAACTCTTGGGTGAGAAGTTCTAGAGCCATCTTACATGCCAATTCCTACAGAAAGATCAAAAAGATGTGGAATATGACCAAGCCAGAATCTATTGAATATGAGCAGGAGAGGCCCAATACAGTATCTTCACCACAAACAGTCAAATTTATACAAGAAATCCACATGTAACCTGAAATCATAAAGTTACAGGTACTGCTTCCAAGAATTCTTAGAATTGACAAATGTCCTTCACTTCTGAATCTCCTAGATGATATTTTGTATCATGAAACCAGCAAAGTTAGAACCCGTTTCCCTCAGTAGAAATGACTGCTTTGCTCAAAATCCCTTTGATCCTTGCTCAGAGATCTCCTCTTTGAACTTACCTTGAAGTAATCTCCAAAAGACCAGGAGCCCAACATCTCAAAGAAGGTGTGATGATAGACATCCTTGCCCACATCGTCAAGGTCATTGTGTTTGCCCCCAGCCCGGATGCATTTCTGGGTATTGGCAGCTCTGCTCAGCTTTGCCATAGGGTGAGATGGGTCAACAGTATTCAGAAAGATGGGTTTGAACTAAAAAAGAAAGGGAACATTTCAACTTTTAAAGAGCTGCAGATATATCAGGTGGTTACACGCTGGCAGGAAGAGAACACACATAGACTATTCACTTCTGGATTTGATTAGCTTGCAATACAGGAACTTATCAGAGGCAGGTGGCCCTGTGGGCTGCAGCAGAGGCAGCCTGTCTTGGAGCAGCTCCTCCCTGGTCCTAGTTCTCCAACGGTCTCCACCACTGCCAGTAACACCAACTGCGCAAAGGAAAGCCCTGCCAGATCTGGGATAACAGTCAAGGTTGATGCAGTGAAACCTGTGTTTCCTCTCAAGTCTCTGCAGTCAGGGCTTACACCATCTTTCTGGAAGAACTTATTCTAAAACCAATGTGCTGGCTTGGTAGTAAAGGTGATAAGGAAGAAAAAAATTTGAGACCTGTTAAAGGAGTAAAATTAGCACCACTTGGTCACACTAAGTCACACTAGCTCCATAATCACACATGGCTGGTGTGTGATTATAGAATTATCATCATTGCAGAAAGTACATTGTACAGTCCTGCGCTAGACCGTAAACTCCTTAAAAGCAGAAACTATCTTACTTAGCTATTATCCAGCACCTAGAAAAGTACCTGAAAAGAATAGATGCTCAATAAATACTAATTCAAAACGTAAAAACAAACAAAGCAAAACAAAACAAAAAAAAACACAAGGTATTTCTGATTAAGAGGCATAGAGCACATAAGCAAATGACTGCCTGGGTTCAAATCCATGCTCCAGCATTTACCAGCTTCGTGAGCTTCGACAGTTTACTTGAGCTTTCAGTGCCTCAGTAGGATGGCACAGAGTGAGGATTAAATGAGTTAATATACATAAGACACAGAGCAATGCCTGGTGTATAGGAGGTGCTACATGCAGGCTACTAGTTACTGTCATTCAGAGAACATTTATAAACTTTGGACTCCATGGCCCTTCTGCCAAGTACATTCAGTTCATGTGGGAGAAGACAAAGCCTAGGTATGCCTCAGTAGAATAAAACTGTTCCAGTGCTCCAGAAAACTCACCACCTTGAAAGAGTCCACCTAAAATTAGTGCCCTCAATTCCAGGTGTATGCATGGGACTCACACAACTGAAAACACTTTTATAATTTCATGGTTCATGTAATACAGGTGGAAAATGTTCCCAGTGCCTCTAGTTTTCCATGCCAGAGAAGAGACCTGAGAGAACAGAAAATGTCAACTTATCCCACAGTGAGGGGCATCCTAAGGGCTGGTGGGTCCACCGGGCTAAGCAGTCACCCAGAGAACCTCCAAAGGAAAGTCCTGAGGGCCCCATCTAACCTGAATCCACTTCCAGCCAATTAAATAGTTTTCGATGTCACAGGTATATTGAAAAACTCCTTTTAAACACCTTTATAAACTTGTGATGCTCTCATTACTTCACGAGGAAATGCTTGTCTCCAAAAATAAAACTTAAATATCTTTTATAGTTCAATTGCCCCAAACACAAATCCTACTAATAAAGTTTCGTCAGCAGTAGATTAGAATTGGCATTCGTGGCAGTAGCTTCAAGGAAGAAATTTTAAAAAAGAAAAAAAATCAATAAGACTGTGCACGGGACTTCCCTGGTGGCACAGTGGTTGAGAATCCGCCTGCCAATGCAGGGGACACGGGTTTGAGCCCTGGTGCAGGAAGATCCCACGTGCTGTGGAGGAACTAAGCCCGTGTGTCACAACTACTGAGCCTGTGCTCTGGAGCCCAAGAGCCACAACTACTGAGCCCTAGAGCCTGTAAACCACAACTATTGAGCCACAACTATTGAAGCCCATGTGCCACAACTACTGAAGCCCGCACGCCTAGAGCCCGTGCGCCGCAAAAAGAGAAGCCACCACAACGAGAAGCCCCCGCTCGCCACAACTAGAGAAAGCCCGTGCGCAGCAACAAAGACCCAACGCAGCCAAAAATAAATAAATAAATACATTAATTAATTAATTAATTAAAGAAAAAATAAGACTGTGCATGGCCTAGAATGCAAATGAACACAAAGCCTTAAAAGAATCCTGAAGAACTGACATTTTATAAAGAAAAAAACAAGGACAATGAAAAGATGAAGGAGAACCACAACAGCTGAGTTAACAAGTCTCTTCAGGGCTCAGCAAGATTAACCCAGCCTGTGATTTTAATAAAGCACAGCTTTTTCCTTAGGAGAAAAAAAAAAAAGGCAAAACTTTACAGACTAGATGTAGGCTGTATTTTTCTTGAGAGGCATACAAGTTTAATCCATGAGTATCGGGGTCTCTCATCATAAATAAAAATAATGACAGTTAATATTTAAGTACCTACTTCAAATACTGTGCTAAACATTTTAAATGCATTATTTTATTTACTCCTCACTGCACCCTAAAGGCAGGCACTATCATTATTCCTCATTTCACAGACAAAGAAACAGAGGTTCAACGACATAAAGTAGATTCTGCAAGATCACACAGGAGGACAGAACTGGGATTCTCACTGACTCCAGGTCTGCTTTGCTGACTCTGTGGACAAAAAAGCCAAGGGGAAGGGAAAACACCCTTACCTGGTTCATGCCTGCGTTGGCAAAGAGCAAAGTGGGATCATCCAAAGGGATGGTGGCAGATGAGTGAACATAGGTGTGTTCATTTCTCTTGAAGAAATCTATAAAACGCTGCCGGATTTCACTTGCTGTTAGGGTCGAGTCCATCTCGAAAATAACCCTACGGAACTAACCAAAGGAAAAATGAAAGAAAATTAGGGGAATTGAAACTAAGAGATAAGTAAACATTACACAAGACTCCTAGCTTCTCAGGCCATGTCAAAGCAGGACATGGGTAAGCTGTTTGATCCTAAAACCTCTATGTTGTAATGTCCAAGGCTAAAATCATCATCGAAGCAAAACTTGCTGCAGTAGCAGACAGCAACCCCACATGCTCTTCCTTCCCGGGCCAACCTCAATCTGTTCAATACACCAGCACATTAAGCGGAGGAGGTGGTTTCTTCATGCATTCATTCACTGCAAAAATGTATGGAGCATCCGCTGTTCCAAGCCCTAGGTCAGAAATTAAGAAATGGGAATAGGGCTTCCCTGGTGGCGCAGTGGTTGAGAGTCTGCCTGCCAATGCAGGGGACACGGGTTCGAGCCCTGGTCCGGGAGGATCCCACATGCCGCGGAGCAGCTGAGCCCATGTGCTACAACTACTGAAGTCCGCGCACCTAGAGCCCGTGCTCTGCAACGAGAAGCCACTGCAGTGAGAAGCCAGCACACTGCAACGAAGACACAACGCAGCCAAAAATAAATAAATTAATTTTTAAAAAAAAGAAATGGGAATAAAACCTCACAGTTCAGTCTAGCAGAGGAGCCCCCTGGAGACGAGGGAGGCTCAGGAGACCCAGGTTCCAGTCCTAGCTACAAGTCCTTAAGGGAATTACTTCACCAACAAAAGGGGGCCATAATAGATGAACTCTAAGGGCCCTTCCAGCTCTGTCTTAACCCACATGTCTAGAACAGTGCAAAGTTCCACTATCCCCAAAGCCAGGGCCTCTAGGTTTGCCACAACTACTGAGCCCTAGAGCCTGTAAACCACAACTATTGGCCCACAACTATTGCAGCCCATGTGCCACAACTACTGAAGCCCGCACGCCTAGAGCCCGTGCGCCGCAAAAAGAGAAGCCACCACAACGAGAAGCCCCCGCTCGCCACAACTAGAGAAAGCCCGTGCGCAGCAACAAAGACCCAACGCAGCCAAAAATAAATAAATAAATACATTAATTAATTAATTAATTAAAGAAAAAATAAGACTGTGCATGGCCTAGAATGCAAATGAACACAAAGCCTTAAAAGAATCCTGAAGAACTGACATTTTATAAAGAAAAAAACAAGGACAATGAAAAGATGAAGGAGAACCACAACAGCTGAGTTAACAAGTCTCTTCAGGGCTCAGCAAGATTAACCCAGCCTGTGATTTTAATAAAGCACAGCTTTTTCCTTAGGAGAAAAAAAAAAAAGGCAAAACTTTACAGACTAGATGTAGGCTGTATTTTTCTTGAGAGGCATACAAGTTTAATCCATGAGTATCGGGGTCTCTCATCATAAATAAAAATAATGACAGTTAATATTTAAGTACCTACTTCAAATACTGTGCTAAACATTTTAAATGCATTATTTTATTTACTCCTCACTGCACCCTAAAGGCAGGCACTATCATTATTCCTCATTTCACAGACAAAGAAACAGAGGTTCAACGACATAAAGTAGATTCTGCAAGATCACACAGGAGGACAGAACTGGGATTCTCACTGACTCCAGGTCTGCTTTGCTGACTCTGTGGACAAAAAAGCCAAGGGGAAGGGAAAACACCCTTACCTGGTTCATGCCTGCGTTGGCAAAGAGCAAAGTGGGATCATCCAAAGGGATGGTGGCAGATGAGTGAACATAGGTGTGTTCATTTCTCTTGAAGAAATCTATAAAACGCTGCCGGATTTCACTTGCTGTTAGGGTCGAGTCCATCTCGAAAATAACCCTACGGAACTAACCAAAGGAAAAATGAAAGAAAATTAGGGGAATTGAAACTAAGAGATAAGTAAACATTACACAAGACTCCTAGCTTCTCAGGCCATGTCAAAGCAGGACATGGGTAAGCTGTTTGATCCTAAAACCTCTATGTTGTAATGTCCAAGGCTAAAATCATCATCGAAGCAAAACTTGCTGCAGTAGCAGACAGCAACCCCACATGCTCTTCCTTCCCGGGCCAACCTCAATCTGTTCAATACACCAGCACATTAAGCGGAGGAGGTGGTTTCTTCATGCATTCATTCACTGCAAAAATGTATGGAGCATCCGCTGTTCCAAGCCCTAGGTCAGAAATTAAGAAATGGGAATAGGGCTTCCCTGGTGGCGCAGTGGTTGAGAGTCTGCCTGCCAATGCAGGGGACACGGGTTCGAGCCCTGGTCCGGGAGGATCCCACATGCCGCGGAGCAGCTGAGCCCATGTGCTACAACTACTGAAGTCCGCGCACCTAGAGCCCGTGCTCTGCAACGAGAAGCCACTGCAGTGAGAAGCCAGCACACTGCAACGAAGACACAACGCAGCCAAAAATAAATAAATTAATTTTTAAAAAAAAGAAATGGGAATAAAACCTCACAGTTCAGTCTAGCAGAGGAGCCCCCTGGAGACGAGGGAGGCTCAGGAGACCCAGGTTCCAGTCCTAGCTACAAGTCCTTAAGGGAATTACTTCACCAACAAAAGGGGGCCATAATAGATGAACTCTAAGGGCCCTTCCAGCTCTGTCTTAACCCACATGTCTAGAACAGTGCAAAGTTCCACTATCCCCAAAGCCAGGGCCTCTAGGTTTGGCCTGACCATCTTGGGGAGGCAACAGTGGACCTGGAGATGGGCCCATCTGTACAAGGAACTGCCTTGCAAGTAGCAGGAATGTACCTGCCTCCACTTAGCTCCTCCAGAACCCAACTGCTAAACTTCTGCCTTCCCAGCTATTTGACTGCTAGGGAGTGAGGACGTTGTAGCCACACTGAGGAAGTACAGCTCAAGAGAGAGGGAATAAGAAGAGAGGGAAATTAGGAATAAAACAGCTTTACAGTTTCAAAGCTCTTTCACATATATTACACGGCTTCTCTGACAGGCGGATTAGAGAGAAGTGACAGGCCTTGGCAGAGGGTACCAATCACTGGCATGGAGTTGTAGTGCCATGTAGCACTGGGTGTCTAGAAAAATAGAAACCATCTCATTCACAACATTATCTAAAAGTCTCTAGAATTCTAGACCTAGCTCTAATCTTTAAAAAGTCACTTTGGGGACTTCCCTGGTGGCGCAGTGGTTAAGAATCTGCCTGCCAAAGCAGGGGACACAGGTTCGAGCCCTGGTCCGGGAGGATGCCACATGCTGCCGAGCAACTAAGCCCATGCACCACAACTGCTGAGCCTACACTCTAGAGCCCACGAGCCACAACTACTGAAGCCTGTGTGCCTAGAGCCCGTGCTCCGCAGCGGGAGGGGCCGCGGCAATAAGAGGTCCACGCACCGCAACGGAGAGTAGCCCCCGCTCGCCGCAACTAGAGAGAGCTGGCATGCAGCAATGAAGACCCAACGCAGCCAAAAATAAACAAACAAATAAATTTATTTTTAAAAAACAGTCACTTTGGGCTTCCCTGGTGGCGCAGTGGTTGCGCGTCCGCCTGCCGATGCAGGGGAACCGGGTTCGCGCCCCGGTTTGGGAGGATCCCACATGCCGCAGAGCGGCCGGGCCCGTGAGCCATGGCCGCTGAGCTTGCGCGTCCGGAGCCTGTGCTCCGCAACGGGAGAGGCCACAACAGAGGGAGGCCCGCATACCACAAAAAAAAAAAAAAAAAAAAAAACAGTCATCACTTTGGGACTTCCTTGGTGGTCCAGTGGTTAAGACTCTACGCTTCCAATGCGGGGGTCGTGGGTTCGATCCCTGGTTGGGGAACCGAGATCCCACATGCCTCACAGCATGGCCAAAAAAATTTTTAAACAATTAAATAAATAAAAAGGCACTTTGTCCTAAATTTGTTTCCTTTTTTGTAAAAAAGTAAGATCTACTCTGCCTACGCCACCTGGGGTGTGAGGCTCAAAAGCCATCCTGTATTTGGAAGCAACTTGTAACCTGGAACAAATTGGATACTATTGCTTTACATCACTTAGCTCAAAGTTTTCTTCCTTCCTAGGATGAAGTTACAAAGAAAGATGTACACAGCGAACATGATGAGACTGTGACTCTTAGATTTATGTTTAATCACAATTTCAATTGATTTATTCACAACTCAATCGACTCATTACTCAAACAAAAAGCCCTTTTGGCAAAAAGATGGTGAAACACTGGCAGACAGAGCCAAGGAGCTGACTAAAATCCCCACAGCTGAGGACTTTCGGTTCACGCTAAGGAGTCAAGGCTATGGTTTCTAGAAAGTTTGTCACACCACATTCTTCCTCGACCCTTCTCATCATGGCTCTCAATGAATGTTAATCATGGTGGCAACAATGAACGAACGTACGGCGCTAATTCTGACTGAGCAGCAACATCATAGCTGTTTCAGAATGTTCATTGCTCCTCCTCTAAATGTGTTACCTGAGGAAAATAAGCAGTTCCATTCCAAAAGACACATGAATTTTCCATCTTTGTTTATTCATTCAATGTACTGAATACATACTGTATGCTGGGAACCAAGATGAAAGAGAGTCCATGCACTTAATAGGGAGATAGTCACAGAAATAACTGCAGTATGATGTAAAAGGATCCAATATATTGCTGTTAGGCCCTATGGACGCTGGGACTATTAAAGGCTGTGTCACCATCACCACTCATTCATTTATTCAATATAAATACACAGGAAGGCTATATTGGATACAGAGGCAGCACAAAGGAGGTCAGATTCCATTTCCCAGCAGGAGCTGTAAAGGTCTTAAGTACCTTAAATCACACTGGCCTTTGGGTTTAAGGCCCCAGCCGCTGGACCTTTCAACATGGTCTTCATTTGCCAGGTAAGCTGACTACCCTATTCTCCCTTTTTGCCTTTTCCTAGTTAATTTCTCATTGTTGGCATCTCAATTTCAAAGAGACTTATTTAAGGAAGCCTTCTCCTTGCCCCAGGTGTCTCCCCTCATAATTTGCACACGCATTTGACAGCTGGAGGTCCACCTCCCCAACAGGCTGTAAGTACCAGCCCAGTGGGAATCATGACTGGTCGGTTTTGCTCACCATTACGGGTATGTCCTCAGCATCCAGCACAGTGGTTGCTAAGTATTTCATGGTATAATTAATAACCCTTTAGTAGCGAACTGCGAATGAACTTAAAGCACACCGGAAACGCAGACCCTGAAAAAGTAATAGCTAAACGTGATGGAGCACAGAAAGTGCTTCTAGATAGGCCTGGACTAGTATCAGTTATTAGCTAATTTTAAGAATTTAGGGAACGGCTCACAGCCTGATTCCACCCGTCTTGACCACTCTACCCGCCCGCAACCCCGCCCGCCCCTAGGGGATTAAAACCAGGGGAGATAAAACCTCAGCTTTGGGCGGATGGTCAGCGACAACAGTGATTCTTCCAAGGTCTCGGCCCTCAGCAAGGCCACCCGAGGCCACTCCACCCCCAGCGCTCCAAGGGTCTGACAAAAGGCCACTCTCCAGCTGCCGTGTCGCCAAGCGGCTGCCTCAACCCCGGCTCCAGCCCATGCCCCCGTTCCAGAGGACTCACAGGGCCTGACCCAGGGACCAAACGCCAAGCACAGCCGCTATCGCGGCGCCGTAGAACTCTCTCCGAGGTCAATCTGCTTCTCCCGAGGGTCGCAGTTCCTAACTCCTCCCTCAAATCCCAGCGCCCGGAGCCACGGTTACCTGTTCCCGCAGACACGCAGATGTACCAGCGCCAAACCACGGCCCTCGGCAGCACGCACCGCCCCGTCCAACCAGAGCGCGCGGATGGAAAGTGCCCCGCCGCCCCTTACCTTCCCGAGAAATTATTGGTCATCCGACATGCCAGTCAACTGGAGCACGAATCAGCTTATTAGTTGGTTTCTGGGAAGGCGGCTCTAAATCGGCTGATGCAATGGCAGGGAAAGAAGGGACTGGGGCACGTCACGTGACAAGTAAGGATGTGGACTTCTGGGGACCGACATTTTAGTATCCATACTCTAAATCCTAGTAGTTGACATGATTAATAAGGGGGAAATGGTGACGTGTGTTTGGTAGAGGTCACAGCTCTTAGTATCTAGTTATGTTCGTTTTAGTTGCAGAATGGTATGCAGACCTCAGATTCTGATACGTTGTGCTCGTGGATACACTTGTCCTTTAGACCTTCTTGGATTTGGTGTGGAAAAAATAACGTACTCTTTGAGAGACAATTAAATTGGCATTTGGTCCTCGATCTGCCTTTGAAAAGTAATAGTTAATGTTTATAGGTGAGGCATTATTAAACATTTCCTACATTATTTCGTTTAGTTTTTAAACTGTGTATGAGGCAGGCCAACTGGCATACCTTTTACAGATGAGGTTAACTGCCTTGCCTAAGTACACACTGAAAAGTAAGTTAAAGAGCCAAGATTCAAACCCATTTCTGTTCAACTCCAAAGCCCATGACCTAAACCTCTCCACTATTAACCTACATCATCTTGTATATCTAAATGCAAGGGTATAAAATTGTGCTGCTGGTCATAACTGGGTTAAAGATATTGTTACGGAACACAAGTTCATATGCCCGATGCACAGTGGGGCCAAACAACCCAAAAAGTGGGAATTTGGAGCAGAGAAAGGTTTATTGCAGGGATAAGCAAGGAGAACGGGTGGCTAGTACTCAAAAACCCCAAACTCCCTGATGATTTGGGGGGTATATGGTAAAATTTAGGGTGAGGGCTGCAGGGTGTGTGACTTTCTTCTGATTGGTTGCTGATGAGGTAACAGGGTGGTGCTCCAGGAATCTTGTGCTCAGCCTGAAGTTACCATCCTCCACCTGAATGGGGGGGCCTTAGTTCCTGCAGAAGAACTTAAAGATATTATATGTATATTCCTTGAGGAGGAACCAGGACCCTACCCCAAGGCTGCACTATTGTTTCTTGACTGCTCTTCCCTTGTTTCTGCATTCCCTCCCTTCCCTGATTAGCAACTGTCAGAATCTGCCCTTTGGAACTCTGGGAAGGTCAAGGAGGCTGAATAAAACCTATTTCCTAGAAAGGCTTTTGTGCCCAGGACGGTCCCACAGGGTCCTGCTTGGTTTCAATACTTCAGAAAAATTTTACTCTTTTTATGTAAAAGAGCATGCTACACAAATAGAAGGTCAAGCTCAAAAGCTAGCAAAAAGTCACTTAATTTCCCAGTTCACAGCAAAGCATTAATAATCATCATCACACCTAATGTTTGTTGAGCACTTAGTATGCAGCAGACACTGATCCTCACAACAACCTTACGAGTTACTTTTATTACCTGCTATTAACAGCTGAGGAAACTTAGGCACCCAGAGGTTAAGACAGCTAAGGTCAAAACCAAGAGAGACAACTGTTCTGATCCAAAATGGCCCAAAATAGGTCTTCCCTGGTGGCGCAGTGGTTAAGAATCCGCCTGCCAATGCAGGGGACATGGGTTCGAGTCCTGGTCTGGGAAGATCCCACATGCCGCGGAGCAACGAAGTCTGTGCGCCACAACTACTGAGCCTGTGCGCTAGAGCCCATGAGCCACAACTACTGACCCTGCGTGCCACAACTACTGATGCCCACGTGCCTAGAGCCCGTGCTCTGCAACAAGAGAAGCCACCGCAATGAGAAGCCTATGCACCGCAATGAAGAGTAGCCCTCGCTCTCTGCAACTAGAGAAAGCCGCGCAGCAACGAAGACCCAATGCAGCCAAAAATAAATTAATTAAAAGAAAAAAAGATATTTAACAAAATGGCCCAAAATAGCATATTTAGTCACAACAACCTGAGAAATGGGTCAGACTTTTGTACCCGCACATTTAAAATGGAGAGCCAAAATTGTACAAACTGTACTTTCAAAATAAAGTAATATTGGTTGTAGCCTTAATAACTTAGCTACGTTGCCATAGTTGTTGCTGTTAATATAGCACTTTCACTAACAAAAGAATTGTAGATAAAAAAAAGTTTTTTATTCCCCAGTGATTGGTTCAGTACACATGAAGAGAAATTGTTGAAGCCCAAAAGTCACATTCTTCTAAAAATGAATTTTCTACATGAATTATTCAGATAATTACCCAGTTCTCTAAGATACTGTTACCGAGTCCAAGCTCGCTCTGCTCGCCACACAACAGGCCAGTAAATCGGAGACGAGGTGTTGAGGCAAGGAATATGAGTTTATTCAAGAAGCCAGAAGACCGAGAATATGGCAGACTAAAGTCTCAAAATAACCATCTTATCGGGGTGTGGATGCCAGTTTCTTTTATAGTACAGAGAGGGGGAGGAGATGAGGAAGTAAAGTAAAAAGCTCCCACGTGTTATCTGTGCTATTACTGGGGGAATCACACTTGGAGTAGCAGTGGCCTAAACTAGAGAATGAGCTTCTTCACCTATTTGTTCAGAGGCAAAGATTTAAAAGTTTGATCTACAGGGACTTCCTTGGCAGAACAGTGGTTAAGACTCTGCACTTTCACTGCAGGGAGAACGGGTTCAGGGAACTAAGATCCCATATGCTGCAGAGCCTGGCCAAGAAAAAAAAAAGATTAAAAATAAATTTAAAATAGGGACTTGCCTGGTGATCCAATGGTTAAGACTCCGTGCTTCCAATGCAGGGAGGCAGGGGTTCGATCCCTGGTCGAACTGGGATCCCACTTGCAGTGCAGCGCAGCCAAAAAAATAAAATTAAATAAATAAAATTAAATAAAATATTCATTAAAAGTAAATAAAAATGTTTGATCTGGGGGTCAGGGAGGGGGGATGTGCATTCCTCATCTATTTATTAACCAAGTGAGTGTCTATTATGCGCTAGACCCTAGAGATCAAGATTAAGGAGAGCACTGCCCTGTCCTTATGGAGTTTCCAACCTAGGGCGGGAGCCTGACATTCAGCAAAAAACAACTCGGTTTAAAAAACTCAAGGCGGGGGGAGGGGGGAAAAAAGAAAGCTCAATACCCAAAGGCTACCCCTGTTGAAACGTAGACCTAGCCTTTTGCACCTAGGTACTTTGGTGCGCATGCGCCAGGCTTGCCGTTCCCCTTCTCTGATTGGCTGGCGGGACTAGCTTCTAGGCCTCAGCCAATGAGGCTCGGGCTGTGAGCGGCCGTTGGCGGTGCTAACCGCAATGCTGAGGGGCAATGGCCGGGGCTGCTATCCCGTTCCGAGGTCGCGCCGTAGGGCGCTTTCCGCTCGCCCTGGCTATGGGCGACGTGAGTATCTCTGAGGGTAGAAACAAGACCTTTTTTCCACGTTTAGGCTTCTTCCCCGCCCCCACCCCGGGCTGGGACGGGAGGGGGGGACAGGAATAATAATAACAGCGTATATTTAATCAAGTCTTCGCCAAGGGCCAGGCACTGGGCCGATGGCCCTTAACCTTGTGATGTCGTTGAATCCTCGAACCGTGAAATGAGTGCTTACCAGGATTTCAGAGGAGACAGGCTGCCTAAGGTCACGTGGGAGTAAATGCAGGAGGCTGAATAATTCAAATCCAGGTGCTCTTATTCCCTTGATTCCTCTCTCCACGCCCCACTTTGGGAACCGGTTTCCTTCTTACCACGTGTCTCACATTTTGCAGGTGTTGGGGGTGGACATAGAAAAGTCTGGAATCCTGGGGCTTATTTTTAAGTTTTTTTTTTTCTTTTTAAATAGGAAAAGCTATACATACTAAAAGCATTTATGGGAAAGATAAGCACTAAAATTCAGGAGAACTTCTGTCTCTGGGGATGGCAATGCAGGGGCTTCATTTGAATCTTAATTGTTTTATTTCTTAAGCCGTGAGGTGGGACTCTAGATGTCTGTTATAGTATTCCCTTTCCTGTTTGTCTGAAATACAATTTTAAAAGGAAAACACAACACGCACATGGAAAAATTTTCAAAGGATTAACTGTACACAATGAAAAGGAAGTCTCATCCCACCCCAGACTTCTAGAGCCCCTCACTAGAAGCAGCCACTGACACCAGTTTTGTGTGTATCTTACACATTTTCTGTAGTATGTACAAGTATATATGTGAGTTTGTTTGCACAAGTGGATCCTATTGTATACAGTTCTGTACCTTTAATGGCTTATTTTTAACCTCATTAAACATAAAAGTTCCTTAACCTCTTTTAGCCCTGTGAGCAATATAATTTGATAAGACATTCCCAGGGTTGCTTCTCACATGAGGAGATGTAGGTCATGGCCTGCCATAATGCATATTTACCTTTTTCTTCTTGCACAGCCTCACCTGTAGGGTCCAAAAAAACTCCCCCAAATTAACCCTGTAAAGAGTGTGGGAGAAAAAGAATCATGGCAAGAAGAGGATTGCGGGAACTGCTTTACCCTTTCCCAAACATTTTTACTTATAGTCTACAAGTAAAATTCCCCATAGACCCCACTGTTACTTGAAATTAATTTGTTGTAGTGGATTACTGGACAAGTGAAAGAAGTGGGGATTCATTTCTCACTCAGGTTGCAGGGAAGTGCCCAGCTTCTTTCTATTGAAGTAACAAGGAGAGAGAAGCTTGTTTGATCCCAGTTAAGGGAAAGTGTCACACTTAAGCCTTATTTTACCTCTTCTAAAAGCCATGTATACACACACACACACATATATATATTTTTAATTCTCCCAGTCACAGAACCCTTACATGAGAGAGCTGGGATTCTAGCCAGGCTAGGCTAACTCTAAAAGTCACACCAGAGTGGGGTGATCCCTCGAGTGAACTCATTTGCTCATAAGCTGCTCTGCACAGCCCTTTTCATGGACCTCCTATCAACTTCATCCCTGGTTCTTGTCATCATTCCAGAAACTGTGTTTGGTTCCACAAACCTGCTTGCTTTTTGTCTCTGATTTTCTACCTGGAACACATTTCCCTAACACCCACTCTGAGTATTTTTCAAGGTCAAATTCCTGTAAGTGATGTTACCACATAGTCTGTGGGACAAATTTTTAACCAAACGGTGTTTGAGAGGGCCGATTCCCAACACCCTAGCCAACACCTGGACATTTATTAGAATTACCAACCTGAAAAGCGAAGGAAAAAATCTGTTTCAAATTCATCTTGCTCACTATCCGTAATGGTATGGTGTATTGGTATATTCAGTCTATATGAGCATCTTTTATGCCACCGTGCTGGGAGAGGATGCGGCCATCTCTCCCAGCACGGTGGCAATAGAGAGCAAAATGTGGTTTTGCTCTTTGGTTGGAGAGCCGGTTGACGGGAGCTTAGGCACTTTAAGATACTACCTTAGTCTGCGGTTCTGGACGTTGGATAAGAAACCAAGAGCAATGAAGGGGTGGGGGCCTGAAGGCGACAAAAGCGCCAGTCCAAAACGGGTGAAGGGCGGCCGGTCCGGCGCGGACTCTGACGTCACTGCGGCGCGCCGCTTCCGGTCCCCAGCGCCTGAGCGAAAGAATTCCCCCCGCTTTGGGGCGGGAGTCTACCCGGATCGCGGATCGCGCCGCGCCAGCCGGCTAGTTTGCCGGCACCTGCGTCCCAGCCGTGCCCGCGACCATGGCCACCGACTCGTGGGCCCTGGCGGTGGACGAGCAGGAAGCGGCAGCCGAGTCGGTGAGTTGGCTTCAGCCGTAAAAGGGTCAGGGGGCCGTTTTGGCCGGGATCAGATGCCTGGGAAAAGACACTTCCTCGGTCTGGGCCGGGATGGGGTGCGCGTAGGGATGGAGCCTGGACCCTTAGCTGGCTTTGTTTACCCACCCGCCAGCCCCCGACAGGTTACGTAAGCGCAGGTGAGCGCTCCCATCGCTAAAGAGCCCAGGCGCCCGCCTGTCTTCCTGGAGTCAGGACCCTGAATTGTTAATAATCACCTATGTAGGTGTCATTTTCCACCTTCCAATTCTGAGCTGCTTGGGCTCAGGAGCCATGGCTTATTCATTGATATTTGTGTGCTTCCTCAGCTTGCTCAGTGTTGATGAATGATTGACTCTGTAGGCTTGGCAGTCAATAAATCCTCTCCTGATGCGCTTAACTTTGTTCTGGGCCTGACACACAGTAAGCAAGACATGGGTTAAACGTTACTATGTAGAATTCATTTTTCCCGCCTAAATATTTGAGTTCTCATAGTGCTTTGAACCCGCTTTGTTGGTACTTATTTCTGTTAATTTCTCGAGAACAAGGACTTAGTCTTATTTTTTATAGCTGATAAAAATTTTTCATGTGCACATAAAGAGTCAAATAGTTTTAGAAAGTGGTTCCCTCCAGTTTCTTCCTCCCCAAAGAATACTGTTATTTCTCTTGACATTGATTTACGATACTGACCTCCTTGTTCCCTGAATAACATGCTTGCTTTGCTGCTTCTTGAATTTTCCGTTTTAGGTGTTTATTGATTTTGACACTTTCCTCCATCTTCCTTTCCCCACCACAAAAACACACCTTCCCATTCCCCATCTTTCCATTATATTGTGATTTTAGTTAGATCAGTATTCTGTGCTTATATTATTAGTAACTCAGGAATACCGTTATTTCCTATACAACTTTTACCTTGGAATTTATAACTGCCTTTTTTTTCTTTGTGTTTATCACCAATTCAACCCCAGGCTCTTTGCTAATTGTCTAAGTTTATCTCAGGATGTTCCCACACATCAAGTGTTCTGTAATTTCCATTTCTCCCAGGTCTTTTAGCCTGTTTCAAACTGTACTAGTGGCCCCAATTCATTTTGGGGGCTGGAGGGGAACAAGGCAAATTTCCCCTTGCCCTCAATCTGGGGACTTCCTCCTCTTCTCTTGTATTGGATCCCTTCCTTTCTGTATCCCCTCTCTTCATCTTTCTCGATTTGGTGGAGCCATTTATCAGCTTTCTGAAGGTGTATGGGAAATAAATTTTTTAAGATACTGCCTTTCCGAAATTAGCTTATTTTGCCCTATCATTTGAACAATAGTATTGCTGGGTGTAGAACTGTTAGTTGGAAATTATTTTCCTGCCAAATTTTAAAGACATTGTTCTATTGCCTTCTAGATTTCTGTATTTATTGTTGAGATGTCGGAGACCATTCTGATTCCCTGTGTCATCTCTTTTTCCCTTTCTAAGCTTGAAGAATCTTCTATTTGTCTCCTGTATTCAGAAAATTCATGATGATGTGTCTTGATATGGGTCTATTTTCATTTATTTTACTAGGCACTGGGTGGGAACTTCAATCTGGAAAACAATTGTCCTTATGTTATGGGAAATTTTCTTGAAAAATTTCATTTTTGACTTCTTCCCCTTGGTTTTTCTTCATTTCCTCTTTCCAGACTCTTATCAGTTGAATGTTGGATCTCTTGGACTGCCTTTTAATTTTTTTAAGTCAAGTTTATTGTGATATAGTTTATATAAAGTAAAATTCGCCCTTGTTAGTGCTACAGTTCTGTGAATTTTGACAAAGACATACAGTTGTGTAGCTACCATCACAATCAATATATAGAACGTTTCTACAACTCCAGAAAGTTCCCTCAAACTTTTTGCATTCACTTCCTTCTCCCCGCCCATCTCTGGCAGCTGCTGATTTGTTTTGTGTCATTTTAGTTCCACCTTTTCCAAAATGTGGTATAAATGGAATTATATAATATGTAGCCTTTTGAAAAATCTGGCTTTCACTTAACATAATGCGTTTGGGATTCACCCATGTTGTTGCATGGATCAGTAATTTGTTCTTTTTTATTGCTGGGTAGTATTCCATGCACAGGTGTACCACAGCTTGCTTAGTCTTCTGTTGATGAACATTTGTGTATTTTCTAGTTTTTGGCATTTATGAATAAAGCTATTATATACATTAGGATACAGATTTTTGTATGGACTTATGTTTGTATTTCTCTTGGGTAAATACCTAATAGTGAGATTTGCTGGGTTATATGTTAAGTGTATGTTTAACTTTATAAGTTACAAACCAAACTGTTTTCCAAAGTGGCTGTACCATTTTGTAATACCACCAGCAATGTATAAGCTCTAGTTGCTCCACATCCTCACCAGCACAGCATGGCCAGTTTTTTCCCTCCATTCTAATAGGTGTATAGTGGTATGTCACTGAGGTTTTAATTTACATTTCCCTAATGACTAATGATGTTGAGAGTCTTTTCATGTGCTTATTTGCCACCTGTATAACTTATTTGAAGTGGCTTTTCAAATCTTTTGCCCACTTAAAAAATTTGATTGTTTTCTTATTATTGAGTTGGGAGAATTCTTTATGTATTCTGGATACAAGTCCTTTATCAAATATGTCGTTTGCATAAATATTCTCCCTGACTGGAACTTGCCTTTTAATTTTCTTAACAGTACTTTTTTGAAAAGGAGACATTTTCAATTTTGGCTAATTCTAATTTGTCAATTTTTTCATGATTAGTTCTTTTTGTGTTCTCTCTAAGAAATATACCTTACTCAAGGCCTCAAAGCTTTTCACCTGTATTTTCATCTAGAAGATTTATGGCTTTAAATGTCACATTTATGTCTGTGATCCATTTTGACTTAATTTTTTTATGTAATAGGAAGATTAGATCAACATTACCACAGTCAATTTTAAAACATTTTCATCACCTCAGAGAGAAACCTGTACCCGTCAGCAGTCACCCCTATTTCTCCTCAACCTCCCAGCCCAGCCCCTTGTAACCACTAATCTATTTTCTGTCCTCTTAGGTATGCCTATTCAGGACATTCCCTATAAATATAATATGTCCTCTTTTGTGGCTGGCTTCTTTCACAGCATGTTTTCATGGTTCATCCATGTGGTGACACATATCAGTACTTCATTCACTTTTATTGCCAAATGATATTCCATTGTATAGATACCACATTTTATTTATCTATTCATTGATGTCCACTGATGGGCATTTGAATTGTTTCTACTTTTTGACTATTATGAATAATGTTGCTATGATCATTCATATGTACTTGATCATGTACAAGTTTTTGTGTGGACATTTTCAGTTCTCTTGGGTATCTATCTAAAAGTGGTATCACTGGATTATATAGTAACTCTGTGTTTAACTTTTGAGGAACTGCCATACTGTTTTCCAAAGTGACTGCATCATTGTATCATCTTTAAGTTTATTATTATTTTTTTGAGATTAGTATCATCTATGAGAGGCACTATTGTGTAGAAGTTAAGACCTAAGACTTTGTAGCCAGACAGACTTGGATTTGTATTCTGGGCCCATCACTTATAACCTTGGGCAAATTGCTTAACTTCTCTGTTCCTCAATTTCCACATCTGTTAAATGGGGATAATCATAGTACCTACCTCACTGATTTATGGACATGCCTGAAATAAGTGCTATGTAAGTGATTGTTATTATTATAGTTATTGTCATCTATAATTCATTTTCTTTGCAGGAATCTTTTAAATTACTTATCCATATTGTACAGATTAGTTGAACCTGGATAAGTTTTGTGAATTTACTTAATCATGCACAGGTAAATTATAATAGATCCCAATATTCTAAAACTGAACAAATGAGTAAAGACAGCTCTTTCCTTCTGCCTTGTGGAACTCCCACTGAGGATAGCCACAGGAATTGTGTGATGTAGGTGACTCTGACGTGTGCAGTGCAAGGTTACTGTGTTTTAAATATTCATCAAGCTCCATTTCTTATTCATTTTAGAAAAGAAAATATTAGATCCTATTTATGTTTATTTCCTCATTCCCCTGTGGTTCCTCTTTGTTCCCCTTGTTCCTTAGGAAATTTCAGTTTAGAGAAGGGCAAAGGGAGTAGGAAACTCTGATGAGTAAGACTCTAAGTCTCCTACTTCACCCTTGTGCCTAAGGCATTCCTTGTTCAGTATAACTGAATAACCATTAAATCTTCCTTCTGTCTCAAGAATCCTTTCTTAAGTAGCTTTTGAATAAAATGCAATGTGTAACTATATAGATTCCAATTATTTTAACACATCTTAAAAGCCAAACTATTAACTAAAGGCATTTTAAAAATGTACATATGGGTGTTTTGGCTTTTTTGTTTTGGTTAATTTTTTGGATTGCAAAATAGGTTTTTTTGTTTTGTTTTTTTTTTTTGCGGTACGCGGGCCTCTCACTGTTGTGGCCTCTCCCGTTGCGGGGCACAGGCTCCGGACGCGCAGGCTCAGCGGCCATGGCTCACGGGCCCAGCCGCTCCGCGGCATGTGGGATCTTCCCAGACCGGGGCACGAACCCGTGTCCCCCTGCATCGGCAGGCGGACTCTCAACCACTGCGCCACCAGGGAAGCGCTGCAAAATAGTTTTGAATGAAGTTGCAAGAGAAATTGGTTTCTCCTTTTTGGTCCAAGTAAATGGAGCAAAGGAAGGAATCGGAACTAACTGGACTTTCACCGTAAGTTTCAGTGTTGAGTTCACTGACACTGCAGTAGGTGATGTGAACTTCACTGTCCTGGTGCTTTTGCTGTTTAGGCTTTGAGATCCTTATAGCAAAGTGAGGGCAGAGTATGTTTTCAGAATCTGCTGGAACCTCTCCAAAATTCTGATACATTGTAATCAAAACATTTCTTGGTTTCATTTACATTGTTGCTATCAACTTTTTCTGTACATTGCATTTTATTTATTTTAACAGTTTATTTACTCTGTTAGCTTCAATTTTAACAATATACCAACAAAAGAATAGGTTGTCCTTTTATCACTGATTATTACAGTAAAGGATATTTCTAACTCACTTATACCTCAACCCTATCATTTATTTTAGGTAGCAGTTATCACCCTAGGACTGAGTACTATTAACCCTGCTCTTGTAACTATTGCCAGTAAGTCAGTCTGTCTGTCTGTGTTTTTAACAGCCTTGAATATTAGGCTTAAACCATGTTCATTGGCAGGATGTGGAAGAGGAGTGCTTTAGTGAAGACTAGAATATATTGAATGCCTACTATATATCATACACGGTGCAGGTTGCCTCATTCATTATCTGTTAGTGTGGTCTCTGTCCTTCAGAATTAATGAAGGATTTTTACTGCTTCATAGTGATTTCCCCTTTTTTTATTTTTTTTGCCAATTCCCTGTCTTGCCAGTCTCTCCAGTGTGTTCCCCCGCCCCCTGCTTCCTCCTCCATCCACCCCAACAGCAAGGTAGACAGACACCAGAAACTCGCTTTTCAGTTTCCATCAATAGAAGTGAGATTCCTCCATTCCCAGCTAACCACCCATTAAAACAGTTTTTTCATTCCTTCCTCCACTTTCCCCCTTCTTGGACTTAGAGGAATAGCAGAAATGAACCTCAAGACATAGAAAACCTGTGCAAGTGGTGCTTTAAGCAATAGCCATTTGATTGTGGTGATTTTCATTCTTTTTCCCTTCTCTACATGATGTCTTAAGCCCCACTTAATATTTTATGATTAGAGCACCTGCTTTGGCTAGATCCAAAGGTCAACTAAAAATAAAAATATCCCCTGTCTTTAAGTTCTGTTCTTTTCTTTCTTTTTCTTCTTCTTTCTTTTTTTCTTGCTTTTTTTTTTTGGCTTTATTGAGGTATAATTGACAAATTTTCATACTAATAGGGGAGATAAGTCCTTCCAGGATATCCCTAACTTACAATGTTTGATCAAAGTCCTAATAAATCTTTCTTTGAAATGTCTTTCCTTTATCCCTTCCTTTCTATTCCCACTTCATCCTGCTGGGTATTTTGACTACATAGTGTGCCATGATGCTCTAGGCTGTTCCCAATTTAAAATACCGGACATTTAGCACAAGGCAACCCGAGTGTGAGGATGCATACTGGCGCGCTGTGGCCCTGTCGCTCCAGCACAGCCTGCAGCGTGACCGATTCCCACCCGCAGATGCTTTGCATTGCAGTCTTCCCGCCTCAGCGTTCTCTGAAGAATGACTGCATTTTCCAGTATCTCTCTAAATTTCCTCTTGTTTGAAAATTGAGAGTGACAACTCAAATGGTATTCTTTTGAGATGCTGAGAGAATCTGTGTAATCCGGGCATTAAGCAAACTCACAAATTATAATTCTTTCTAAGGATTGTAATTAGGAAGTGTGGATTTTGAGCTGTTGTGTAACCAGTTTTTTTCAACTGGTTTTGTGGGATATTTTGTTTATTCTCACTCTAACATTTAGTAAACAAAAGGAGCCCAGCAGAACAACCTAATGAATATGTCCTAACGAATAGGTCATGAGTGGTTCATTTCTTCCCAGCTTCACTGGGGGAGGCACTATTGAGGCAGAATCTTTTAAGTGATTTTCCTGACACTTTCCCCCCCATGTTCTCCATTTAGTTGAGCAACTTGCATCTTAAGGAAGAGAAAATCAAACCAGATGCCAATGGTGAGTAACTAAATGCTAGTTTGAAAATAAAAATAATTTCCTTTAGTATTAATGTTTTAACATAACAACTGTCTGGAAAAAAACTGTGTACCAGACAGGGGGCTGGCAGATATTGGCAGTCATTTGATTTGGGAATCAACAAACGGGATTGTTTGGCGTTCTGCTTCATATAAGCATGAGGATGCCTAACTGGCTTAAAAATTATAAAGTGTATTACTAACCATGAAAATATACTGCCAATGATTATTTGTTTTTTAAAGTATTCCTCAATTTGAGATGAGATAGACAAAGTATGAACAACCTGAGGGTTAACCTATTGTAATTATTCTGAAATCGTATCTACCAAAAACCTAAGATGTCTATTGAATTTTTGTTGATGTATTTAACATTATAGGGGAGAAATTGTAACACTTACCTCACTCTGAATTATTTTTCTGTATATTTTTACAGAACTACAACATTGAATATATGTTTCTATTAACCAAAAATTTATATGCAAAGAGTCTTAATGGCACTATGGTGTTTGTATATTGACGAAATATGATTTGCATAGATACAGATATTCCTCTGTTGAGCATCAAGGTGGTTTTGGTCATTGCTGTAACCATCTTTCTGTAACATGAGAGAAATATTGATGCTGTTAGGGACTAATATTAGTTTTTGAGGTAAAGTGAGAGGACTTGGAAAGAACTGAAATATAAGCGACAGTTTTCATACCTTTGTTTATATAGGAACAATAAAATGTTTTTATCTGTGGCTTGGTTTCCTCATTTATTTTTTTGCTCCCCAGGCCTTTACATTTCTAGTGTCTCATAGAATTTGAATTGTCTCAGCTGTTGGGTATGGGATGTGATTTTGAATGACGGCCGCTTTGTGTCTGATAAAGGTGCTGTGGTCAAGACCAATGCTAATGCAGAGAAGGCAGATGAAGAAGAGAAAGGTAACCTAGCCTAGAGTTATGTATACATGAAGTTCTACAATCTAAGAGAATGGAATGTTATGAGGTTTCATTTTTACACCCTACTTGGCTGGACTTTAATGGGAGTCACAGTGCTAATAAAAGATGAACATAGTCATTGGTAACGGGATTCTAATTCTTTACATTTTAGAGAAATTTTACTTTGAACGACTGATAAACTTCAGCAGCAGCAGAAAATATTCCCTGATTATCTTGTATTGGTCTTTTTTTTTTTTTTTTTTT
>NC_041230.1:43203994-43206659 GCF_002837175.3 Physeter macrocephalus | reverse complement strand
GCGCAGGCTCAGCGGCCATGGCTCACGGGCCCAGCCGCTCCGCGGCATGTGGGATCTTCCCAGACCGGGACGCGAACCCGGTTCCCCTGCATCGGCGGGCGGACTCGCAACCACTGCGCCACCAGGGAAGCCCTTGTATTGGTCTTTATAAAAGAAATTTTAACTTGCGTCGCCATTTTCTAATAAAATTATATTTGTTGGTATTTTGACACATTTAATGAACAGCTTATCCAACATCAAGATACAGACTTTGTTAATTTGTTTTTTTTTCCATTGTTGTGATGTTTTTTCAGCTCATAATTTTATTATTTTCTTTATTTATTTTTGGCTACATTGGGTCTTTGTTGCTGTGCGTGGGCTTTCTCTAGTTGCAGCGAGTGGGGGCTACTGTTCGTTGCGGTGCGTGGGCTTCTCATTGTGGTGGCTTCTCTTGTCGTGGAGCATGGGCTCTGGGCACACAAGCTTCAGTAGTTGTGGCACGTGGGCTCAGTAGTTGTGGCGCACGGGCTTAGTTGCTCCACGGCATGTGGGATCTTCCCTGACCAGGGATCGAACCTGTGTCCCCTGCATTGGCAGGCGGATTCTTAACCACTGCGCCACCAGGGAAGTCCCTTAAGCTCATAATTTTAAATTTACATTGAGTGTAATTTGGGGAGTAAATATTTGGGTTTGGATAGGAGGAATCATTAACCTCAAGAAAGGATAGTTGTTAGGAATAGAGTTCTGGAGAAGAATGTGAGGCCCCAACAGATGATACGAGTATCATAATTTTTCCCTTTAATAAAACTATTTTAATTGCATTTATAAATCAAAACTAAGCTATACCTTGAACTAGGAGTCCCAGTACAAATGCATGTTATTGCTTAAAATACCAATGGCAGCTGAATTCAGATGAGATCACGCTGGATTTCATGGACTTTTTAAAATCTTCACGCTCTTTTTTTCCTGACAGAGGACAGAGCCGCCCAGTCCTTACTCAACAAGCTGATCAGAAGCAACCTTGTCGATAACACCAACCAAGTGGAAGTCCTGCAGCGGGATCCAAACTCCCCGCTCTACTCGGTGAAGTCCTTCGAGGAGCTTCGGCTGTGAGTATTTACTTTCTGTCTCTCCCCTTTGTGTTTAGATAGAAATCCTAGGCCTGTTACAAGTATTTTTTCATCACTACAGAACATTTTTAGTTAACACAAGTTTAATAAAAGAATTTAGCTGCTTTGGGCTAGTAAGTAAAATTTCTAGGTAATTTGTAAAAGCTTTAGCTGCACTCATACATTGTGTCAAGTTCACAATTCTAGTACTGTTAGCTAGATATTTGGCTTCTTTCCTCAATCAAAGAGACTGTGACTTTCATCTTTAACTGTTTTTCTAGGAAACCACAGCTTCTCCAGGGAGTTTACGCCATGGGCTTCAACCGTCCATCGAAGATACAAGAGAATGCATTGCCTTTAATGCTTGCTGAGCCGTACGTGTCCTGATGCAACTCCATCCCATTTCTAACCTCCCATGTTTTTTTTTTAACTTTTATTATTTTAAAAAACTATACTGGTAATACATGCTCATTTTAGAAAAGTTAGAAAACAGTGAAAAATAAGAAAAAAGAAATAATTTGTAATCTCCCTCTCCCCTACACTATTAATATTTGAAGTAGAGACTTCTAGATGTTTTTCTATGTAAACTTGCATATGTATACTTTTTTCTTAAAGCAACCATATAAAATGTTTAAATTTTTTTTTGATATGATAATTACATAATAATATTTCTATGTTGGTAAGTACATTTATATCATTTATATACACCATGATTTCATTATATGGATAAGTAAAATATATGTGTCAAATGTAGAAGACAAAAACCAAACAGGGTTCTAGGAGACCAGAATAGTACAATTGCTAAGGTCGTTTTCTGGTGCAGTGCTTCTTACTCTTTCATAGGCATTTGAATCTCATAGGAATTTATTAAAATGCAGATTCTGATTTCAGTAAGTCTGAGGTGGGGACTGAGGTTCACCATTTCTAATAAGCTTCCCGGTGTTGCTGGTGCTGCTGGTGTCAGACCACATTTTGAGGAACAAGGTTCTAGAGCATGGGGAACTTTTTATAAAAACTGATCCCTACATCACATATGATTATCTAAATTTGTACTGCATATAAGCCTAAATCCCCCTTTCCCTATTTGTCTGAAAATAGATACTTTAGGTCTGTATTTTCTCAAAGTTTTTTTTTGTTCTGTCATAATGTATTTTTCAAGATGGATAATGTCTTTTGAGCATACTTAAAAATGAATAAATTGAATGTTTATTAGATTGTTTCACATTTGCCACTTGTATTTATGGATCTTGATGCTTTCATAGATGCTCAGTGTTAGACTGTCAATGTTAGAAGAGATCTGAGAGAATTTTCTAGTACTTTTTCTTCATTAATGTATTTATTGAGGGCTTGGTTTGTAACAGATACTATTCTAGGCACTTGGATACATTAATGAACAAAGCAAACCAAAATTGTTGCTCACAAGGAGCTTACATTCTAGTTTGGAGTATAGATGATATATTTTTATTAAAAATAAATCAAGGGGCTTCCCTGGTGGCGCAGTGGTTGAGAGTCCGTCTGCTGATGCAGGGGCACGGGTTCGTGCCCCGGTCCGGGAAGATCCCACATGCCGCGGAGCG
>NC_041230.1:43198167-43203911 GCF_002837175.3 Physeter macrocephalus | reverse complement strand
CTGTGCTCCACAACGGGAGAGGCCACAACAGTGAGAGGCCCGCATAACGCAAATTAAATAAATAAATAAATAAATAAATAAATAAAATATATAGTCTGTTAAAAGGTGATAGATTGTAAATATAATTAATGCCACTGAATTGTACACTTAAAAATGGCAAATTTTGTTATCTATTTTACCACAATTTAAAAAAATCATTAATGTAATATAACAAAAAGCATTGACTTGTATACTTTAAATGGATGAATTGTATGGTATATGAATTATATCTCAATAAAGTTCTTTTTTTAAAAGGTGATAAGTGCTAAGGAGGAAAATAGAGCATGATGGGGGGGATTGGGAATACCAAGGACCTGACTGCAGTTTTACTGTCAACGTTTTATTATGGAAAAGTTGAAAGGATTTTATAGTGAACACCTATATACCCACCTCCTAGATTCTTTCACTGACATTTTACTGTGACTATTTACTATGTTTATCATGTATCCATCTACCAGTACATCTTTTTTAAGGCTTTTCAAAGTAGGTTGCAATTCTAAATCAAGTAGTTAGGGTAGAATCTCATTAAATAAGTGATATCTGAGCAAAGACTTGAAGGAGAGAGTTGGCATGTTATCATCTGGGGACAGTGGTAGCTGGCACTGTATAGCCGGTGCAGAAGCCCTCAGACAGGAGCATGGCTGGCATGTTTCCAGAGCAGCGCCGGGGCCGTTGTGGGGGAGTGGAGTGAGGAAGGGGGAGCGCAGTGGTGAGGTGGTAAAACAGAGAGCTAGTGGGGAGCCACATCAGGTGCAACCTTGTAGGGCATTAGAAGAATTTTAACTTTTGCTGTGAATGAAATCTGGAGTGATTAGAAGGTTTTTGAGCAGAAAAGTGACATGAGCTGACTCACGTTTTAAAAGAATCACTCACTGCTATGTCAAGAATAGATAAAAGATAAGGAAGGAGTACTTCAAATCCCACCATAAAATCTTCTATTTGTGAAGCTAGCCTATGTAACTTTACTACAGAATCCAAGGCCTCCTTCTGTAAATTAAGTTGGAATATTCATTCTTTAATTAAGCTTTATGCTTCATTTTTATTCACTGAAAGAATGCATGAGATTTATACTCCTAAACAGTTTGTTTTCTTGTGCAGCCCACAGAACTTAATAGCCCAGTCTCAGTCTGGTACTGGTAAAACAGCTGCCTTTGTGTTGGCCATGCTCAGCCAAGTAGAACCTGCAAACAGATACCCCCAGGTAAGGGCTTGGTGAATTTGGGTTTTCCAACTCATAGCTGGAAGGGAAATGCCATTTGATGGATTAAAAGCCGAGCTTTGTATTACTTTTCACATAAACTAGAACCCCGTAAATTGAGCACAAACAACATGGTTGATCTTCCAGTAATAACAGAAATCCTGTTCCCCTTTCGATGATTTGCCAGTCCTGGGATACTGCTGATAGGCTTGGCTTCTTTAGTTGCAAGAAAAACCTCCTTAATCTACAACTATCATCCATTAGGAACTTCTGAGTAAGAGAAAAGGAAGCTTATCTCCTATTGGAATTTCAGATCCCTGCTCACATGGGGCTTTTGGTACTCCTGTGGCCAATAGCTGTTCTCAAGTGTCTTTACCCAGCCAGAGTTCTGACCCCTGAGAATTATAGCTTATGACTCTGCAGCTTAAAGAGTCAAATGGTGTGCACTTTATATATTATTTGCTTCAGCCTCAGCTGGAGGAATCATTAAGTTCTAATGGTCATTCCCTGTTGCATAATAGTGAGTGTCTTGAATTCTCTCTCTGCATTCTTTCCCTACCAGTGTCTGTGCCTCTCCCCAACTTATGAGCTCGCTCTTCAAACGGGAAAAGTGATTGAGCAGATGGGCAAATTTTACCCTGAACTGAAGCTAGCTTATGCTGTTCGTGGCAATAAATGTGAGTATGAATATGTGATCCTTGTTAATTAAGCTAATTACTTTTTATTTTGAAAAATTTCAAAATGTACGCAGTTGAAATAATACAATGAACACATGTGCCTTCCACCTAGATTCGAAAGTTAACATTTTGCCATATTTGCTTTATCTGTATATGTGTCTGTATTTTTTTTTTTTTTTGGTGAATCATTTGAAAGTAAATTGTAGACACTATGGCTCTTTATTCCTAAGTACTTTAGTGTGCATTTCATAGTAAGAACATTCTGAAGCATATCCACAATACCCTTATCACAACCGAGAAAATAACACATTTTTAACAACTAACATCTAGTCCATTTCATTTCCCCCTAATTGTCCCAGAAGTGTTTCTTTATGTCTTTTTTTGTTGAACCAAGACCGAGTCAGTGTATATGCATTGCATTTGGTTGTTATATCTCTTTCTTTCAGTCTAGAATAGTCACCTCACATCCTCTCCACTACGTTACATTTGACTTTTTGAGCAGACCAATTACTTATAAAATAGCCTGATTTTTTTTTAATGTCATTGGAAGAGCAAAAGTGTTCTAGAATGTTCATGGCAATTAACCCTGGGAGATATTTTTATTATTCTTTTTTCTTTATCCATTCTTTCTACTTTTGCTTGTTTTACAACAAACTAACAATATTTAAGTAATTATAAATTCGTTGGAATCTTGGTTGAGTCCTATGGATCTTTAACACAAACCTGTGACTTGATGACTGGCAGAAGTCCACTCAGTGTACGTGTCCTAATGCCAACTTAAGTCAGTTCTTTTTTAAAAAAATTTGTTTGTTTATTTATTTATTTGTTTTTGGCTGCATTGGGTCTTCGTTGCTGTGCACAGGCTTTCTCTAGTTGCGGCGAGCGGCGGCTACTCTTCGTTGCAGGGCATGGGCTTCTCACTGCAGTGGCTTCTGTTATTGCGGAGCACAGGCTGTAGGCGCGGGGGCTTCAGTAGTTGTGGCTCGTGGGCTCTAGAGCGCAGGCTCAGTAGTTGTGGCGCACGGGCTTAGTTGCTCCGCGGCATGTGGGATCTTCCCAGACCAGGGCTCAAACCCATGTCCCCTGCATTTGCAGGAGGACTCTTAACCACTGCGCCACCAGGGAAATCCTCTTATGTCAGTTCTGAAGAGAAAAGTAAATACGACAATAAAACTTAGTGGAAAATCTAAGTCTAGATTAGATGTCTTAAGACATCTAAAATATTGCAGTTTGTATTTGAGTTAGAATGGCAGAGGATTCTGAGTATTTGTGGAGGGCAGTAATTGGTTTGTTAACTGAAGTAAAAAGGAGCATTTGCTAGCTTTAAATTGACTCAACATTCACGTTAAGGCAAAATTATCTCTGTGATTTTTTTTTTTTAATATTTATTTATTTGGTTGCACTGGGTCTTAAGTTATGGCTCACAGCCTCCTTAGTTGCGGCACATGGGCTCCTTAGTTGTGGCATGTGAACTCTTAGTTGCAGCATGCATGTGGGATATAGTTCCCTGACCAGGGATTGAACCTGGGTCCCCTGCATTGGGCGCGTGGCATCTTAACCACTGTACCATCAGGGAAGTCCCTTGGCTGTGACTTCTATGGGAGCTTGTATGTATTTGGTTAAGGTTATACTGTAATTAAAGGACTAAAAATTGAATCAGTAAGTACCATCTAACCCAAAATGAGCCAAATTCTCAATTTCAGGCTGCACAGGGCCAAGAATGTGCCATGCTGTGCCAGGCCTAGTCTGGGGAAGCACTCTTAAGAGAGGCAGTTTGTTTCTTGGAAAAGACAAAACCTTTCATAATGAATCTTATTTACTGACCTGGGAAAGGGGCACGTAAAGCCAACTGACTCATTTGACATAGACGCTGGGAGAACTGGGAGGCAGAGTATATTGGAGTGAGAACTTTGAAAAAGTCTACTTGTGAGGAAATGCAAACCCAGGCAAGGGAGAATGATGTTGACAGAGAAGAAATAAAGATAAGAAATCCTTGAAAGAGGATTGATGATTATAGAGAATGTAAAAGAATACCATTTTCATCTCATTGTTTATACTCTTACCAAATCTTTTCAGCATTACTGTTTTTTGTGCGTATGTCCATTAAATACTGTAGTGCTATCCTAACCTTTCCTTAAAATATTAATGCAAACATCAAAACAGTTGCTTTAAAATACATCATAGCTTTAGAATTGCTCAGAGAGTAGAGCTGGCTTTGCCATGGAAGTACCCACAGAACACATCTTGTCTCCACAGTGGAAAGAGGTCAGAAGATCAGTGAGCACATTGTCATTGGCACCCCTGGGACCGTTCTGGACTGGTGCTCCAAGCTCAAGTTCATTGACCCCAAGAAGATCAAGGTGTTTGTTCTGGATGAGGCTGACGTGATGATAGCTACTCAGGGCCACCAAGATCAGAGCATCCGCATCCAGAGGTAGGAACTCATGAGCCAGGAGGAACTTCTTGGCCTCCTGATCTGCAGCATCATCTCCTTTTACTTCACCCTCCTCTTCTTGCCCCTGCCAGGTTCTTTACTCTGCAGCTTTCAGAGGCATTTGTTTGGTGGGCCATTTCCATGTCGCACTGACCATACCCCCAGCCTGGGTTGAGGAAGGAGACTTAGGGACTCTACCACCACCCGTCCCTGCCCCACATCTGCTCCTCCGTCCTCCCTGCAGTGCTCCTCCCTGCTTTGCCACCTTCCTGGGGACACAGGTCATCCAAGCCTGGGGAGGCTGTGCTTCTGTTCCTTCCAGTGAAACACTCGGTCGGGGTCATGTCGAACACCTGGGCCTTCCCTTGCAGGATGCTTCCCAGGAACTGCCAGATGCTGCTTTTCTCTGCCACCTTCGAAGACTCTGTCTGGAAATTTGCCCAGAAGGTGGTCCCAGACCCAAACATCATCAAACTGAAGCGCGAGGAGGAGACCCTGGACACCATCAAGCAGTATTACGTCCTGTGCAATAGCAGAGATGAGAAGTTCCAGGCCTTGTGTAACATCTACGGGGCCATCACCATCGCTCAAGCCATGATCTTCTGCCATGTGAGTAGCCGCAGCAGCAGCAGGAGGCGGCCTGCGGGGGAGGAGCTCCCCTGGAGGGTGTGGCCCTGCGCCCTCCCTCTCAGCCAGCCCCACTTAGCGCTGGGGGCCCAGGTTCCCTCTCTGTGGCTGGGAAGGAAGTGGATCACCTCCATCTGCCCCAGGACATATTCTCGCAGGTTGTAATGAGTTGTAAGGGGAAGACTGAAGATCTAAACCTCCTTTGGTTCCACTTCTTAGAGATAACTTGGGGAAAAAAACCTCCAAATAACATCCAGGGAATAATTTTAAAGTTTTAATAATATAGAGTATTTAGGAATGAAGACCTTTGGCTCAAACCAGTCTTTATAGATAAACACTAAGATCATTGAAGGAATTTATCCAAAAAAAATCACATGGCTAAAAAATATTCAGAAACTTTAAGCCTAACCTGCTGACAGAACTCAGTAGAGCCTTCATATATATTAATGGCAACAAGCCACTTTTCTGCAGGTGTCTTCATTTTTTTTTTTTTACAGGTATCTTCACTTAAAACAATTCTTTTCACTCCAGACCCGCAAAACAGCTAGTTGGCTGGCAGCAGAGCTCTCAAAAGAAGGCCACCAGGTGGCTCTGCTGAGTGGTGAAATGGTGGTGGAGCAGAGGGCTGCAGTGATTGAGCGCTTCCGAGAGGGCAAAGAGAAGGTTCTGGTCACCACCAACGTGTGTGCCCGCGGTGAGCAGAGACTGTGTCCTGGTCTGCAGGCTCGGGGTAGCGAGAGAGATCCTCGTCTGCGGGACACTCCGGTGG
>NC_041230.1:43162286-43198021 GCF_002837175.3 Physeter macrocephalus | reverse complement strand
GCCCCCAGTGAGGCTTTAGCTGCTTCTCCAGACACTGGTATCCAGCAGAGGCTCTCTGGAGCCTGATGGCTGATTTCATAATTTGGTCAGCACCTGCCACAGTTCTGTTTTCTCCCTCTGGGTTCTGCTACCTGCCCCTCTGTCTGAATCCTAGAGCTGGCCCATCCCAGGCTGTCCCTTCCACCTGAGGCTGGTGTGTGCGGGCCTGACTGTGGACGACAGTGACTCTTGTCTCCCGCCCTTACTCCTGTCCGACTCTCCTTCATGCAGGTATCGATGTGGAGCAGGTGTCTGTCGTCATCAACTTTGACCTTCCCGTGGACAAGGATGGGAACCCGGACAACGAGACCTACCTGCACCGGATCGGGCGCACCGGCCGCTTTGGCAAGAGGGGCCTGGCCGTGAACATGGTGGACAGCAAGCACAGCATGAACATCCTGAACAGAATCCAGGAGCACTTCAGTGAGTCCCTGGGAGTGTCCCCAGCTGGGCCCTTACCTTACAGGGGCAAGTCCAGGAGGGGAGGGGAGGGTGAAGGGTAGGTTTTCCTGTGGCCTGAGAGAGGCCTTTGTCCCTGTCCCATTCCCATCCTTCCCTACGATGTGGAAGTTCTCAGAGAGCACACCTGGAGAGCTCGGGGCTCAGGGACTTGAATGACAGTCCCCCCTGGCCAGGCTGAGGGGCCTGGGGCTCTGGCTGTTGCTGTCCGTGTCCCTTGCTGAGTCACTGGACGCCTTTGGGGTTCAGTGAAGGATCTCTGTGGCCAGAGGCACAGCACGTCCCTAGGCAGCAGAGACCTGTGTTTCCTCCCTCCCTGCTGTGCTGTCCCTTCCCTGAGTGTGTGTCTCTGTAACCCCGTGTTGGTCTCTCTTTGAATTCTCTTTTCTTTCCCCCAGAGAAGAAAATAGAAAGACTGGACACAGATGACTTGGACGAGATTGAGAAAATAGCCAACTGAGAAGCTCCTGCAGTCACTGGTGCCACCCTTGGTGCTCCCCCTGCACGGGACACTAGTGCTTTCACGGCACAGGCCTCAACAGTCAACACAAGGATGAAGGCACGAGTAGAGAGAAACTACCTACCTCATTTTAAATTACGTTTGGACTTGACAAAAATTGTACAAGTGATGGGGGAAGGTAGAAAAAAATTGTTTACACAACTTTTGAAGATTAGGCATGAATACACAGAAATTTACCTTTTGGAAATTCCGTCTTTTTTTTTGGCCAGTGTTTTCCCACATCATTACGCTAATCTAGAAGTTGTGGCTGATCACTTGCTCAGGAGCCTTTGTGGCAGCCCTGGCCTGTTCTCTGCTTAGAATTGTTCAGGCCAGCCTCCAGCCCTTGTGAAAGTGACAGAGTAGAGGTGAAGAGGGAACACAGAGAGAGACCGAGTAGGTTAGGTGTGTAAGGCAGTCCTCGTGTTTGGAGTGTGGCATGAAGCAGCAGAGGAGACCGGGGAGCTGCTGCTTTGGATTTGGGTCGGGACAGCTCATCTGAGGGTTGCCGGTCCCCGCTGTCCTCATGGCCAGAGCAGGAAGATTTGCTAAGCATGGACCAAAATGCCGACCTGGGATCTTTGGTGTATACAAGTCTGTGTTGCAGACCATGCCTTGTTCTTCTCAGCGGGTGCAATCTGTGTAGAATGCACATCTGATAACTGTGCTTGTGCCTGTGCTTGAGCAAGTCCTGTGGAGAAGTCATCGTGGAGAATTAGTGGTGGTCCTGGCTTGCCACAAAAGCTGATCTTGTGGGCACTTGCAGCATCTTTTTTACATCCCTAACATCATCTTGACCGTTTAGTAGTCCTAAGCAAATAAAAGGTGCTTTGAGGTTTGGATCCTCAGTGAAAATTGTGGTTTCAAGTTGCTCATGGCCAGTCTCAGGGCTCCAGAAGCGATCAGCAGTAGTCAGAAATCCTTGCTTTGCCTCCAGATCACAGAAGGCAAGTTTTTTATCAGAGCTGGGGAATGATTTCAGAATTTAGGCATCTTGATTATAAAGGGATTCTGAATATCTGCGTTCACAGTGCTTGGAATACAAACAGGTGCAACTAAGGGACAAGGTGGACTACAGCCATTCATCCGTCCAAGGCAAGAGTAACTGCCAAGGCCTTTGCTCCATCCTTACTTGGCAACTTTGTGCAGAGCAGTCAGAACAAATAATAGTAATGGACACTTTCTCATACCTGGCCAAAGCTGTTGGTACCCACAGAGTGACAGAGCAAAGATGAGATGAAACTGAGTTACAAGAGCAATATGAAACCCCAGCTGAGAGTCCTCTTCAGCTCTTTGACTTCGATACAGAAGGGCCACTTTATCTAGGACCAGGCCTGAAAGAGGGATTTTCTGTGATGAGAACTATTCCAATCCCAGAACTTCCTTGTAGGCATTTCTGTGTTTTAGGGGCAGATTTGTCTCCTGGGAAGGGAAGAGGCCAATGTCAGCCTCCCAAGTGGTTTCCCTAATCTGACGTTACAGATGCTACAGAGAGAACCGCAGACTGTCAGTCCTGCCACATTCCCCTGAGGGCACTTGACTGTTGAGTCTTGTTTGTACTTCTGGCCAACTCTGACCCACCTTGGGAGTCTTGTAAGAAGGGAAGAAATTTTATGCCCCCCCAACCCCCGCAAAGTCCTGTGGACCAACCCTGAAATAACTTAAAACAAAGGCAATAATTAAAGGAGTGTGGACTCCTGAGGCTGCAGGCTGAGTACATCCCACCTTCTCACAACATGTGAAACCTATCTACTGAGTAGCCCTACATCTGAGCAGGAAAATGGGAAGCGTTGTGCTTCAGACTCTTCAATAGTAGGAATAAATGGGTATCTCATAGAAATCTAGATTAACAGTTCCTTATCTGGGGCTAGACCCCTAAGAACTCACTGGATGGGTTTTATGGAGCTTATGAAGTTTATGCAGTGTTTTGAGTTTAAATGTATTTTCCTGGGGAGAAACTCCCAAAGGAGTATGTGTCTTTTTAAAAGTTAAGAAAGACTCACTGTATGGATGGCTCTGGAACGTCCCCCCAGTGTCACTGCAGTCCATGTTCATTCCTGCCAGTGCTTAGCCTCTAGGGCGTAATGGTCCATAGCTGCTTCTGTGACCTTGTGCCATTTTGAGACATGAGTGATGTAAAAAGGTATGGAGCCCTTGAGCTTCAGTCCCCAGAGTTTCTTCTGCTGATTTTAGTAAGTTCCTATGTATGGAATGATAAACTGTGCCCTACAACAGAGTAACTCGCTTGAGAAAAGGAGATTTGGGCCCAGTGGAAAATTCTGGATATGTTCATTATCCATAAACAATGGATTTTATTGGTTTTTTGGAGTGTTCAATGGCTGTATGCATAAGAACTAATCAGTCATTAATGCATTCTTTTTTTTAATTCCTTTTTTTTTTAGCAAATTGTATTATTTATATATTTATTTATTTATTTAAGGCTGTGTTGGGTCTTCGTTTCTGTGCGAGGGCTTTCTCTAGTTGCAGCAAGCGGGGGCCACTCTTCATCGTGGTGCGCGGGCCTCTCACTGTCGCAGCCTCTCTTGTTGCGGAGCACGAGCTCCAGACGCGCAGGCTCAGTAGTTGTGCCTCACGGGCCCAGTTGCTCCGCGGCATGTGGGACCTTCCCAGGCCAGGGCTCGAACCCGTGTCCCCTGCATTAACAGGCAGATTCTCAACCACTGCGCCACCAGGGAAGCCCAGTTAGTGTATTCTTTATTGATGTTTAACTGAATTACGACATGTTCATGTCACTAAGACATCATTTCTGAGTATAAGAAGAAAACAGCACGTTTTGATTGCTGGTATTGGTGAAGATTTATGTATTATTCCATAGACTAGTCATCACCTGATACTAGGCTCGAGCCCGTGTCCCCTGCATTAACAGGCAGATTCTCAACCACTGCGCCACCAGGGAAGCCCAGTTAGTGTATTCTTTATTGATGTTTAACTGAATTACGACATGTTCATGTCACTAAGACATCATTTCTGAGTATAAGAAGAAAACAGCACGTTTTGATTGCTGGTATTGGTGAAGATTTATGTATTATTCCATAGACTAGTCATCACCTGATACTACTATTCCATTTCAGAGTTGACATTGCTCCAACATAAGCAGTTGGGATGTCACCATAGGCCAAAGGCCCTACTCAGTTGCCAGAGGGCTCCTTACATTCCTGTTTTTCCTGCTGGTAAACCAGAGTATGCTGGCTAACTAATCAGAAAGAAGGTAGATGCCTGCATTACAAAGGCCTTACATTCGATTTTCTAGTCCTAGGAAAGGAATACAAATAGGGCTTGGAAACAGGTCTTCTCCCTTTTTTGTTCCCATCTTGTTGTTTATTTAACGTGAAGGCTGTTTCATTCACAGTGTCTGGTATTCAGAAGGTAAGGATTTCTGAGGTTAGAGAAGATTTCATGAAGGGGTTGAGTTTGCTTATGAGAGAAAAGTGGTGGGATTCCAAGTGACAAGAAGAGTGGCCTAGGCAGATGAGGCCCTATTAAGACCAAAGCAACTTCACTAGGATAAATGCAGTACACTGGAAGGGTAGCGAAGGGAGCAGCCTTGCCACATGGGCAGAGAAAAGTCTTGTTAGGTAGAAAATGAGATTTGATTATTTGAACAGTATTTGGATTTAGTAGTGAATTGTCATAGATCCTTAGATCACAGGAAGTGATGAAATGGGGTTTTGGGAAAAATGGTCTAGCAGATATATACAGGATATATTGGAGCTGGAAAAGGCTGGCATCTGAGAAACCAGTTAGAAGATTATTACATCAGCCCCATCACACAGTAAGTGCCAGGATGTCACTGGTTGTATTGAGAACACAAAAGAAGAAATGGGGAATTCTCTGGCAGTCCAGTGGTTAAGACTTGACGCTCCCACTGCAGCGGGCGTGGGTTCAATCCCTAGTCGGGGAACTAAGATCCCACATGCTAGGCGGCATGGCCAAAAAAAGAAAAAAAAAGAAGAAGAAATGGACTGGAGGGGTGCTGCAGAGGAGGAATGGTAGACTTTTATACCTGCTTACTGTTGTTACTCCGAAAAGAATCTGTGGCTCTTAAAATTTAGACACACTATACACAATTCTGGGGAGAAATCCAAAGGGAAGGTTTGGAAAGAACAAATGACATCAGGGTTGAGTCATGAATGAATGACTCATGAATGATGTCAGGCCTGTCACCTTTGCAAGAAGGAACCGGCCCTTCTTCACCAACACCCCTAAGCTATTGTAAATTCCAGAGGCCCTCTTCAGGTTTCTCTTGATCCTGAACATAGAAAACAGGTTCTTAGGAACGCCCTGCAGTTTTATCTGACTTTGCTTTTCTGCTTGAGAATGTTCTTTATTCTGTTGTCTGACTCAGGTTGCAGCATCTTCCAAAAATGACAGCGGAGGTGAGGGTACCTGAAGGGCTGATGCTAGGAGGCTCCAGTACCCTCCTTTCCTGCTTTCCTAATCCTGAGTCTGGAACAGGGCTTTCCCGGAAGAGCTTCAAACACCTAGTGGGAAGTTAGAGGGCAGGTGGGGATCTGCTTGGCGGATATCTGTCACACTCCTACCTTCTGTCCTCTCTCTCTCTCCAGCCCCTGTTGTAGGATGCTTCCGCTTTGGCTTAGAAACTGTTCTGGCATTAGTATTCAGCAGAGCAAGGGGCTTCTCCTTAGTAGTCCTAATTGTAAAATGGGGAAGAGGAGTAGGTGGAGAAAACATATTAGATGAAGCCTGAGAGTGGTCGCTATCCGGGATGTCAGCTGCTCAGATGAGACACTTATAGTCTCTGCTTTATCCACATCTCATAGGCAGAGGTGCTTGGGTGGCAGATCTTTCTTTTATGCAGGACGACAGCTAGCTACTCCCAGAGGAAGCAGGGTCAGGGAGGGGGGCTGTTTAAATGGAACTCTCCTGGAAGTACTAGTACACATTTTGTATCTTTACAACTGTTATATTCTCATCCATAGGCTTCCAGCATCCTTGGAATTCTGCAATTGGAGAAATGCCAAATAGTCTTAAGTTAGCTTAGACCCTGGTCTAGATCACCACTGTCATCTGTTCTACTACACTGGCTTCCTAACACGTGCTCCTGCCTCTAATTGGGTTTTCCTCTAGTTCATTTGTCACACAGCAGCCAGTGTGATCTTTGTAACATTTGAGTCTGATTTTCCCACTCTCCTGCTTAAGCCCCCCATTACTTTCCATTTTCCTTAAGTGCAAACCGTGTAACATGTTGTGTATATACACCTGACACATGTATGTAGTAGGCATTCCAGATCAGGCACCTCAAGTCTCTAGTCTCACTTGCTTTACTTCCCCCCTTGTACTCTGCTCCAATTCCACCCTCGCCAAAATTTGCTTTTGTGCTAGGCCACGCAGCGGAGAGGTTGGTGATCCTGTGCATTTCCCTCTCAAGTTTCTCATTTTGAGACCGTTATTTCCTCCCCCAGCCAGCCCACTTTGAAGCAGGAACAAAAATTCAAAGAAACTGTCAGGACTTATGGATGAGGTTAAGAATGTTTCACCTCGGGCTTCCCTGGTGGCGCAGTGGTTGCGCGTCCGCCTGCCGATGCAGGGGAACCGGGTTCGCGCCCTGGTCTGGGAGGATCCCACATGCCCCGGAGCTGCTGGGCCCGTGAGCCATGGCCGCTGGGCCTGCGCGTCCGGGGCCTGGGCTCCGCAACGGGAGAGGCCACAACAGTGAGAGGCTGGGCCCGTGAGCCATGGCCGCTGGGCCTGCGCGTCCGGAGCCTGTGCTCCGCAACGGGAGAGGCCACAACAGTGAGAGGCCCGCATACCACAAAAAAAAAAACAAAAAAAACAAAGAATGTTTCACCTCCAGGATTCTAGCTAAGATGGGCATGAGGAAGAGAGAAGGTAACTCAAAACGGGAGTCCTCAGAGGCTGCAGGTGGTCAGGGAGCAGAGCAGAAGAGGTTCAGAGGATACTTTCTTCACGCCGCTCCAGGGCATCACCTGTGGCCAACCTCCCGTTCAACAGTCCTTGTCTCTTAAAGTCCCCCCTCTCAGCAGAGCACCAGAGATTTCGGTACTCCGTGTGGGGAGAGGAACCTGGAGGGGGAACCTCTCCCCTCTGCCAAGTGGGCCCCAAACAACCAGTGACCAGGTGCATCAACTGCCGTGGTTACACCACTACTTGGAACTCTTCTCCCAGTTCTTTCCTTCCTTCTGTCTCACTCCTCCTAGTCCTTCCTCTTTCAATGGTAAAAACCACTTCTTCAGGAAGGTGTGCCTCAGTCCCCGGTCATAATCTCCAGGGTGCCCTGTACAGGTGCCTGTACTTCCCTTATTTTTTTGGCCACACTGCACAGCACATGGGATCTTAGTTCCCCGACCAGGGATCAAACCCGTGCCCCCTGCAGTGGAAGCACGGGAGTCTTAACCACTGGACCACAAGGGGAGCCCCCACTTCTCTTGACATTACTGTGTCAGGTGACCTTCAAAAGGTCTACATAGGGCTTCCCTGGTGGCGCAGTGGTCGGGAGTCCACCTGCCGATGCAGGGGGCGCGGGTTCGTGCCCCGGTCCGGGAGGATCCCACATGCCGCGGAGCGGCTGGGCCCGTGAGCCATGGCCGCTGAGCCTGCGCGTCCGGAGCCTGCGCTCCGCAACGGGAGAGGCCACAGCAGTGAGAGGCCCTTGTACCGCCAAAAAAAAAAAAAGTCTACATAGATAGCTTATTTACTCCTGACAACAAATGTGTTAGGATTCCTATTCTACAGATGAGGACACAGGCACAGAGAGGTTAAGTCATGTGTCCTACTACATACAGGTCAGAAGTAGCAAGGCAGGCTACACGCCTGGGCAGTCTGGCTCCAGGACCCACCTTCTTAACCGCTAGGCTGTATTTGCCTCATATATAAAAATGTATATATTTGGGACTGCTTGTTTAGCGTCTGTCTTCCCTTGAAGTGAAGTCCAGTAAGGGTAGGAGGTGTGAAATCAGTCATCACTGAATTCCTAGCTGTCAGCAGGCGTGTTGCTGCTTTGTTAATGTGTGTTAACAGTGGAGTATGTTTTACAAATTTTCTGTAAAAATTATCCCCAATCACTTTTTCATACAATTTTTACAAATTGATCTTTATAAATTAGTCATCTGAATTTTGCAGGCCAAATACAAACTTGGTCTGGCTCCTGCCACTATTGCTAAATTATTTTCTGAATCTTACGGCATTCCTCTTCCCCTTCCCGTCACTTCCGGTACACAGAGGCATCACGAGGGAGAATGAGCAGTCATTCCGAGAGCAGAGCCGCCATCCTATTGTGCCCACCCCCACCGCCAGCATAAGCAATGCGAGTGCCCGCACGCCTCGGCTCAGAACACATGATGGCGCCACAGAATCAGGCACGATCGTGAGATGTTCTTTGCCGACCCTTAAATGACTTACTGATACGTTCACTCCCTAATTCAACAGTTGTTTATTGTGTCTCTGCTATGAGCGAAATGCTCGGGATCAAGAGGTAAGGTCCCTGCCAACAGGACATACAGTTCACTGATGAAGACGAAATCATCACGTGATCCAGCAGTTCCAAACTAGGCGCAGTGCGAGCTCACCCAGTCAGCATCTAAGCTGGGATTCGGGCTCAAAGGGCCAGTTAGAAAGTGCCCGGGTCAGGGCTATTGCCCACCTCTGACTGGCTGGAGCGCCCGGCCTCGGCCAATCGGATACCGGTACGGCTCGAAACTTGAAAGTAAAGGGGTCCCAGGAAAGCCCGCCCCTCACTCCGCCCTTGGTTTTGGGTTTTGTCGCCGAGTTTTCTAGAATTCAGTTGCCCAGATTTGCCACTTACTAAGCCATATGGTCTTGGAAAGTCAACTTCTCTGAACGTCAATTTCCTTATTTGTAAAATGGAGAAAACAGGATTGTTGTGAGAATTCAAGTAAATCATGTAGGATGCATTTTTAAAATGTTAGCTCTTGTCATCTGCCCAGTGTAACTGAATACGACTCAGGGCAGGCTGTCTAGTTCGCAGTTTCATGAGAACGTGCCCTTCTCGTTGGTCTCGGATCTGAACAGGAATGGGATTCTCAGTGGCTACCAGTGGGATGCTGTCCTTTAGGGATATAAACCTCAGCTAACCACGGTATTGGCAGCCTTGGCAGAGGGTTCCCTGTTGCCCAGAGCTGCTCCAAACAGGCTGGCTGGTTTCACTGTCCCAGTTGGAGCCTCAGCCTGCACCTCCCTGAGAACACTCACCTGGATTAATCAAATGCCAATCACCCTTCCAGTAGGTGCAGGCAGTGAAATAAATTTAAAAATTTTTTAGTAAGCACCCTAAAATCAAATGCAAGAAAAAATCCTATCCTCAGTTCCCCGAGACCACGTTTATCTCCAGGAATTGTGTTTCAGTGGAAGCAATGTAGGAATCACCCTCTCAGTGTTAGAGCAGCTGCACTTCATAATGAAACAACAGTGGAAAGAGGGCAGTGGGCACCCAGACTTCAATTTTTGCTCTAAGCAAGACCCTCTGCCTCCAAAATAACTTTAAATTGAGTCTTGATATTGCTGCTTTTGACTGTCATGAGAAGTTCTGCTGTGTTTGAGATAAAAAAGAGTAGAGGGATAGTTGCCTCAAGATCTAGATTTTTTATTAAAGCGATTGTTATAATAATAGTAAGACAGAAGGAGCATTTTTCCCTTTTCCCTTAGATAACCAACTAGCAGTCTCCCTCAGTGTTGCTGCTTTATGTGGAGTTAGACTGTGGCGCTGTCTCCTAATAAACAATGTAGTCTCTAAGCAGTAACTCCACTGGTGGTGTGCTGGGAATTAGACTAGTCACTTGGGAAGACAATATGGCGTTTGGCATCCTTACTTCTGTAAGCATAATGTGTGCGTGCCCTCTGTTATGATCAGTAGTTAAGAACTGAGAAAACATTCTTACCCTCCCCCCACTTTTTTAAGTAAAAATAAATTTATTACTACCTCTATTTTTTACACTTTGATTTTCTCATTACATTGCTTTGTTTTATTTTTAATTGACATATACATAGACGTGCAATGCACAAATATTAAGTGTATAATTCTGAGTTTTGACAATTGTATACAGATGTGTAACCACCACTCCAATTAAGATACAGAACATTATTAAAAAAATACAGAACATTTTCACTGTTATCGAATGGGGGTCCTGGCTGCTTGCTGCTTACAAAATCAATACTCACAAATGGTAAAAAGGAAAAGTGCCTTTAATCAGAATGCCGGCAATCTGGGGAGATGGTGGACTCAATGTACCCCCAAAAACCACCTCCGAAGATTCTGCTTATGAAACTTTTAAAGGGAAGGAGGGATGTAATCTCAGTTAATCATTGAGATGGGGGTCTGAGGCGTCGCCATTCCCCACTGTGTGCAGGCTCCTCAACTTCTTGTGATCTTCCTCTACATGTGATCGTGTTCACACAGTTTGATCACAGAGTTTATTTGGGAGATTACTGAAGGGAAAGATAGGGAAGAGATGTGGTCATCTGTTAATCACTTATTCGTCTCTTCTACTTCTTTGATCTGTGGAAAGGACCAACAAGTTAGGCAAGGTTTTGTGTGACTAAAAGATTTGAAAGGTGTGCTTGGGCCACTGATGAGTAGAGCATGGGGGTGCCGGGCTTAAAAGTTAGTTACTATACAGCTTTACTGAAGTGACAAGAAAAGGGGCTTCCTGCTGAGGGTAGTCTCCTGCAAAGAGCTGCTTACATTGACTCTCATACAGGTGGATTATACAGTATGCATCTCTTGTGTCTGGCATCTTTCCTTCAACATAATGTCTGTAAGGTTCATCTATTTCATCATGTGTATCAGTAGTTTGTTCCTTTTTATTGCTGAGAAGGATTCCATTTAATAAATATACCAAAATTTATTTATCCATTCTCCTGTTATTTATTTATTTTTGGCTGTGTTGGGTCTTCGTTGCCGCGCACGGGCTTTCTCTAGCTGCGGTGAGCGGGGCCTACTCTTCGTTGCGGTGCACGGGCTTCTCATTGCAGTCAGTGGCTTCTCTTGTTGTGGAGCACGGGCTCTAGGCGCAGAGGCTTCAGTAGTTGTGGCACATGGGCTCTAGAGTGCAGGCTCAGTAGTTGTGGTGCACGGGCTTAGCTGCTCCGCGGCATGTGGGATCTTCCCGGACCAGGGCTCGAACCCGTGTCCCCTGCGTTGGCAGGCGGATTCTTAACCCTGCGCCACCAGGGAAGCCCCTATCCATTCTCCTGTTGATGAACATTTCGGTTGTTTCCAGTTTGGGACTATTATGAGTAAATCTGCTGTGAACATTTGTGTACAAGTCTTTATGTTTCATTTCTCTTGGACAGTAACTAGGAGTAGAACTGCTGGATCACAGAGGAAGTATAGGTTTAACTTCTTGAGAAACTGCAGAACAGTTCTACAAAACCATTGTACCATTTTACATTCTCTCCAGAGGCTTAAGAGAGTTCCAGTTGCTCCTGACAGTTTCCTTGCTTGACCAACATTTAGTCAGGCTCCTGAACCTTCTCCTCAGACCATCTGTGCACTTGTAAAATCTAGTTTTAACAAGAACTGCCCACCCTTGATATCTGATCGCCCTCAATATCTGGTCAAGTTCTTCATCCTCCACCATCTCCCAGGTGTTGTCTGATCATCCTGGCCTGTCTTCAGCAAGAATCCTGTTACATCGATTTAACAAAAACTGTCCTTACCCCTGATGTTTCCTCTTAGTAATTTTCTATCCACTCCCCTGCTCCTTGGCTATAAATTCCCACTTGCCCGTGCTGTATTTGGAATTGAGCCAAATTTTTCTCCTCTGGTGCAAAATCCCATTGCAGTTATCCCTATACTTATGGCGATGGTCCTAAGTAAAGTTTGCGTTTGCGTTATCATCTTTAACAAGTGTCTGATTTTTTTTTTCTTTAACATTCCACAACCTTACCAACACATGGTGGGTCAATCTTTAATTTTAGCCATTCTATCCAGTGTGCAGTGGTATCTCATTGTGACTTTGATTTGCATTTCCTTAATAATTAATGATTTTTAATGAGCTCTTTTTCTTGTGCTTACTGACCATTTATCCTTTTTTAAAAAAACATTTATTTACTTATTTATTTTAGCTGCGCCAGGTTTTAGTTGCGGCACGTGGGATCTTTGTTGCGGCAGGCGGGATCGTTGTTTTTTTTTTTTTTAGTTGCGGCATGCGCGTGGGATCTAGTTCCCCGACTAGGGATCAAACCCTGGCCCCCTGCATTGGGAGCTCGAAGTCTTAGCCACTGGACCAGCAGGGAAGTCCCTCATTCATACATTTTGACATAAATGTTGCAATGATTAGAAATGTGTCCTAGAGTAACACATTTTGAACTAAAATCTTCATTAGTCTATTTAGCCATACATTAAAAAATATTTATTGGGTGTCTACCATGTGCCATGCATTTTTCTAGGTTCTTTAATCAACTGTGATTAAGACAGATAAGATCTTTGCTCTTGTTTGAAGAGTTAATATTTTAGTGGGGAGAGACAAAAAGTAAACTGGAAACAAACAAATAAAATGATTTTTGATAGGGTGGAAATGCTCACTGAAGTGTTATCAATTAATAATAAAACATGGAAAAACCCTATATCCCTAAGGGGGGGAGAAAGGGGACTTAGGTAATTTACGTGATGTGAGACTGACGGACTTCAATGACATTAAATCGATAATTGACTTTCAAAAATATTTAGCCGTATACAAAGTCAAATTTAAAATTGTATGTGTACTTTGCTTAAGACTATGTAAAACACCGGTGCTACAATGCATATGCACAGAAATTAGAAGGACCCAGAAGGTAAAGAAAACGCTGGGGTTTTTGTTTTTTTTTTTTTTTGTGGTATGCGGGACTCCCTCTGCTGCGGCCTCTCCCGTTGCGGAGCACAGGCTCCGGAGCGCAGGCTCAGCGGCCATGGCTCACGGGCCCAGCAGCTCCGCGGCATGTGGGATCCTCCCAGACCAGGGCGCGAACCCGGTTCCCCTGCATCGGCAGGCGGACGCGCAACCACTGCGCCACCAGGGAAGCCCTGGGGGTTTTTTTGTTTTTGTTTTTTGTGGTGGAATTATGGGGGTTTAGGGCGTTTGGTTTCGCTTTCTTTTTTGCTGTCTTACACGTTACCTCGTTCGTTAACTGTAGAAACTGGCATCACATAGTTTTCTCCTAGGACTTTCCTTTGCGCAAGGCTTTACAGCTCAGAGACTTATACATTTATTATGAGACGTCGCAGACGTAAAAATAAAATTTAGGTTACTTCAGAGTGACGTAAGGCAAAGAAGTGAGGTCTACGAGTTTCACCCCATAGAACTTACGGATTTCCAGGCACGATGAGGTGGCCCCCGGGGGAGTCCGCGGAAAAAGCGGGTGTGGGCCCGAAGAGTGGAAGCGAAGCCAGACATTAGGCCCTGCGTGGCGCCGCGCGGATGGTGACGTCTCGCGCCGGACGGAAACTGACGACACCTTCGCGCATCGCCGCTTCCGGTCTGCGTGAGTGTGGTTCTTGCGCCTGCAGAGAGTTCCCGGCTGGTGTTGCCGTGCGTGCGGTTGTGTTTTTCTCCAGTCGGCCTTCCTCCTCCGGGACCATGGCCACCGATTCGTGGGCTCTGGCAGTGGACAAGCAGGAAGCGGCTGTCAAGTCGGTCAGTGGCTTCAGCTCCAGGCGGGGCGAGCGTAGTAGGAGGGCCCAAGCCGACCCTGCTTGGAGTCCAGGGAGCTCCCTGGGTTGGGCAGGCCCGTGGCCCACACACCCCTAAAGGTTTGCTGGGAGGAATCTCTTAGCCTTGATTTGCGGCTAAGGCAGAAGAGACCAGTATGGAGCCTTTTCCTTTGATCTGGGCCAGTTAAAGACTTTTATCCTGTGGCAAATCTGTCCCTGCTATGTATGCTGTCTTTTCTGCACTGCACCTCCTTCTCAGTGGGGATTGTAAGAAAAGGCGCAATGCTGATTCTCTTTTTCATCTGGTTTCTGAGTGATTCACTGCTGCTCTTATTTTACCATTTTTTAGATGCGTGCTTAACATGGTTGGCGGTTTGTAGCACTTTGCAGAATAACAGATTCAAGTTTATATTTAGTGTTTCAATCTACTGCAAATGGGGGAAGGCACTACAAATTGTTTCATCTGTGTTTAAAGAGACATTTAATTTCATATATTGGTTCTTTGATTAATGAAGATCCATTCAGTGGGAAGTTAACTATAGTGTAAACTGTGACTCCCCGTTCTTATCTCTAAGTTACCTTTGTTTGGTGGTAATGGACCATTGATTTTAAGAATATAGGGGTTTTTTGTAGTCAGAAGGCTTCCCCCCCCGACCCCCGCCCCCTGCAGCATGAGGTGCGGCATGAGGGATCTTAGTTCCCCGACCAGGGATCGAACCTGTGCCCCCTGCAGTGGAAGCGTGCGTGGAGTCTTAACCACTGGACCGCTAGGGAAGTCCCATGTAGTCTGAAGTCTTATGTAACCTTTTTTTTTTTTTTTTTTTTTTTTTGGCGGTACGCGGGCCTCTCCCTGTTGTGGCCTCTCCCGTTGCGGAGCACAGGCTCCGGACGTGCAGGCTCAGCGGCCATGGCTCACGGGCCTACCCGCTCTGCGGCATGTGGGATCTTCCCGGACCAGGACACGAACCCCTGTCCCCTGCATCGGCAGGCGGACTCTCAACCACTGCGCCACCAGGGAAGCCTTATGTAACCTTTTAATGCCTAAATTACATTTCTTCTCCAGTCACCCTTTTATTGCTTTGGGAGGATTGTCAGTTTCTCAGCAGATAGTTGAAATGGGCTAAATCCAGGGAAGTTTAGGAAGAAGCTTTACAGTCTAGTTAGGAAGCCTAGAATGTGGGAGGTGCTGTGAAAATGGTAAGAATAATGTGAGAAATGAACTTTGAATGGGGAGAGGATGTTTATGAGTAGGAAAGTCAGGGAAATTCCTCGTGAAGAAGTTTATATTTGTGCTGGATATTAGAAAATAATCATTTAAGATAGAGATGAAGGTGAACGGCATTTTAGAATAGAATGCACAGAAGTGCTGCACTTGCCTAGAGAACAGGAATCAGAACTCATTTTTGCTGCAGCTTAAGGTTATCGGGTTGTAGTAGGAGCAGTACTGAAAATATCGTAGGAGTGTACTTTGGCCCTTAACAAAGAACTTAAAGATGAAAGGATTTATTTGGCTGGTTTGGGGGTTTTTAAGAAGGATACTGACAAGATTAGATCTGAGAGCTAGCAAGATTTATTGGACTGCAGAGAACGGAATATATTAGGAGTGATGTCTAAAGGAAAGGAGATTAACGTGGAAGTTACTCTCATAGCCCAGAGATAGGGGGCCTATGTTGAATGATGAAAGTGAAGATGAGGGGTTGGATTCAAGAGATAATTGTGGGCCTTCTCTGGTGGCACAGTGGTTGAGAGTCCGCCTGCCCATGTAGGGGACACAGGTTCGTGTCCCGGTCTGGGAAGATCCCACATGCCGCAGAGCGGCTGGGCCCGTGAGCCATGGCCGCTGAGCCTGCGCGTCCGGAGCCTGTGCTCCACAATGGAAGAGGCCACAACAGTGAGAGGCCCGCGCACCGCAAAAAAAAAAGAAAAAAGATAATTGTGGAGGTATGAAGATTTAAGAAAAAGGGAGATAAAGGCAAAGATTACTGTTTTCAACCTGGATCCCACAAGGTGGTGTTAATATAGTGCTAGTAACAGGATTAGGGGAGTGGGAGGAACAGCAGATTTGATATGTAGGGTGATGAGTTCATGTTTGGCTGTTCTGAATTTGAGGTAAGGAGGACAACTTGGTAAATACCTGTGTTGGGAATCACCAAGAGGTGTCCAGGTTCAATGATTTCCTGGGAGAACTCATAGGACTCAGCAGATGATTGTACTCACAGCTGTGATTTATTACAATGAGAAGCAAAATTAGCAAAAGGAAAAGGCCTGTGTTGCAAAGTCCAGAGGAAACCAGGCATAAGCTTCCAAGAATCTTCTCCCAGAGGAGTCACAAGCTCCACTTAATTCCTGCTTAATTCCTCTAGCCACAGATTATAACAGCACATATGAAGTGTTGTCAGAGAAGCTCGTTGGAGACTCAGTCCTCAGGGTTTTTATTAGGGGTCTATCACATCGTCATTCTTTGCCTAGCAGGTACCAAAATTCCAGACCCCTGGAAGGAAACCAGGTGTTATTGTAAACCACGTTTTTAGAAAGATAGTTAGTGAACCCCTCAGTGGTTCTGGGAATGGTGGGAACTCTCTCCAAATCCAAGTTTCCAGATGCCAGCCAGGGACCAACTTTGCAAGCTGGCTTTCCTAAGGATAGCAGTCAGACCTGCTGTGTTAACTCTTTTCTATACAGTGCCCATCAAGCATTTGGAAATGCGGCACTGGAGTTCAGGAGGAATCAGGTCAGAAGTATAAAATTGACAGCCACAAATAAATCAAAAAGTATTATAAAGGATATGATTCTGTACTCCAGAATTTAAATCTAGTATTTAGCATCAGGTATTCCCTAAAAGACAGTTACTGAGAATTGGTTTCAAATCTTTTTTAACCTACAACCCTAATCTAGCTGTGTTATTATGAATAACACAAATATAGACCTAAAGATACTTGGTATCTGGTTTCAACCACTCTGCTTATTGGGTGGCTGGTATAAGTAAATGTTTTAAAATGTTGTTTCCTGGGAATTCCCCAGTGGTCCAGTGGCTGGGACTCCCCACTTCAACTGCAGGGGGCACAGGTTTGATCCCTGGTCGGGGAACTAAGATCCCACATGCCGTGCGGCGCGGCCAAAAAAATAAAATTAAAATTAAAAATAAGTAAATAAACATTGCTTCCTAACAGTTGGGTAAGACCCTCTCCCCTTTTTTGTTTTACCATTTAGACTTGTGTACATGAGCTTAATAAATGTAGTTAACCATTGAACAACTTGGGGGATATGAGCCCCCAACCCTCCCTGCAGTTGAAAATCCCCAAATAGCTAACATTGTCCTTCCGTATATGTGGTTCCACATCTTTGGATTCAACCAACCATGGGTTGAGTAATACTGTAGCATTTATCCTTGAATAAGTGAACCCTTGAAGTTCAAACCTTTTGTTTAACGGTCAATTGTGTAATTCATGGTATTTGGTTATCAGGTGTCTCTACTCTTAAGTATTTCCTTTTATTCCCATTCAGATGAGTAATTTGCAGATCAAGGAAGAGAAAGTCAAACCAGATACCAATGGTGAGTCACTAGTAACTACAAGCTACATGTGCACTTCTGCTTTGCACTCATAGCTGCAGTGTGGAAAGGAGCTTTCATTTCGCACGTTTGGCAAATGTCAGCACTGGGTTTGAGAACCAGTAAATTCGGTTTCATTAATGATGGAGATAGATGAGTTTTCCACATTTTATCTAGCTTCTGACTCCTTAAAATCAAGAATCACTATTGGATTGTACAGTCACTGTTCACTTGATAATGTTTCCTTAAGTTTTTTTTAATTTAATTTTTTGAAAGGTTAATCTGGGTTCAAAATTCAGAAAGTATAAGTAAGTGAAAGGCCTCCTTCCCATCCTGGACCACCATTTACCCAGACCCCACTCCCCACCTATGTTACTTTGCTAGGGCTCCCACAACAAAGTATCACAAACTAGATGGTTTAACAACAGAAATTTATTGTCTCAGATCTGGAGGCCAGAAATGTTGAGATCAAGGTGTCAGCTGGTTTAGTTCCTCCTAAAGGCTGTGAGGAAGAATCTATTCCATGTCTCTTCCTAGCTTCTGATGGTTTGCTGGCTATCTTTGGCATTCCTTGGCTTATAGGCATTTCTGCCATCATCACCCCAGTCTCTGCCTTCATGGTGTTGTGCATGTCTACATCCAGAATTTCCCTTTTTAATAAGAACATTGGTCATACTGGATTAGGGCCTATCCTAACAACCTCATCTTAACTAAATACATCTGCAGTGAACCTATCTCAAAAGGAGATCACATTCTGAGATACTGGGGGGTTACGGCTTGATCATATGAATTTTGGGGGGGGATACAGTTCAACCCATATACCACCCTATGCCATAAGTAACCACTGTTACTGGATTTTTAATATTCTTCCAAAGTTTCTTTTTTTTTTTAATTGAAGTATAGTTGATTTACAATGTTGTGTTCATTTCTGCTGTACAGCAAAGTGATTCAGTTATACATACATACACATTCTTTTTTTATATATTCTTTTCCATTATGGTTTATCATGGGATATTGAATATAGTTCTCTGTGCTATATAGGACCTTGTTGTTTATCCATTCTATGTATAATAGCTTACATCTGCTAACCTCAACCTCCCACTCCATCCTTCCCCCAACCCCCTCCCCCTTGGCAACCACCAGTCTGTCCTCTATGTCTGTGACTCTGTTTCTGTTTCATAGATAGGTTCATTTGTGTCATATTTTAGATTCCACATTATAAGTGATCTCATATGGTATTTGTCTTTCTCTTTCTGACTTACTTCACTTAGTATGATAATCTCAGTTGCACTTCCCATGTTTCTTTATGCAAAACAAATACAGATTTTTTTCTCCCTCTCTCTCACCAAAAGATGGCAGAGTATACACAGTGTACTTACTTTTTTTTCATTCAAGAACATACCTTGGCAAGCTTTCCTTACCAGTAAATGGAGTTTCTTCACTCTCTTTTGTAACTGCATAGTATTACATTGTGTTGATAGACCATAATTTATTTAACCAGTCATCTTTCGATAGATACTTGGGTTGGTCACATTCTCTCGGTGTTATAAAGTGTTTCATGGAATAACCATGAACTTAATTCTTTTTACATGTATGCAAATACGTTTGTAGGATAAATTCCCCCAAAATGGATATCCATGGTCAGAGGCATGTGCACTTGCACTTTTTATCAGTATTTTTCAAGGTACCCTCTATAAGTATTATACCAATTTATATTTCTATCAGTGAAGCATGAAAGTGTTTCCCTATAGCCCCACCACAGAATTTTTAGTCAAAAACTTGAAATTTTGCTAATCTGACAGGTAAAACCTGGTGGATCAGTGTAATACATTTTGTATTTCATTAATAAGGTTGAGTATTTTCATAAGTATAAAGGAATTTGTTTCCTTTTCTACTGAGCTTTTTCTTTTTTTCTAAATATGAAGAACTTCATATTTTAAGATTGTGATAGAAGTTGCTAATACTTCAGTCAGTTTTGTCTTTTGACTTGTTTCTTGTGTATTTTTGCCCTGCAAACTTTTTTTTTTTTAATTAATTAATTATTTATTTGGCTGCGCCAGGTCTTAGTTTCGGCACGCAGGATCTTCGTTGCAGCGTGCGGGATCTTTAGTTGCTGCATTCAGGATCTAGTTCCCTGACCAGGGATGGAACCTGGGCCCCCTGCATTGGGAGCATGGAGTCTTAACCACTGGACCACCAAGGAAGTCCCTCTGCAAACATGTTTATATAGTCAAACGTATCAGTCTTTTACATTATTATTTCTGGAATTTGAGTCAGTTTTCATAGTTCAGTCCTTGATCCTTTTGGAATTTTTCCTAGTGTGAATTGTGAGGTATGGATACAAAGTGTTTTCTCTAGTGTGTTTCACCTTTTTAATTTCAAGATGGCTACAGACTTGTTTCAGTGCCACTTTTGTAATAGTCCATTCTTCCTCTCTAGTTTGAGATCCACCTGTATTATATACCAAATTCTGCATTTTCTCATCTATCCTATCAAGTTTATTTTGCATATTCATGTACCAGGATCATATTCCTGATTGCTGGAGCATTATGACATGCTTTAATATCTGTGAGTGCTGGTCCCCATTCATTGATCTTTTTTTGGCTGTGCCACACAGCATGCGGGATTTTAGGTCCCCGACCAGGGATTGACCCCATGCCCCCTGCAGTGGAAGTGCAGAGTCTTAACCACTGGACCGCCAGGGAAGTCCCCATTGATCTTTTTTTAGAGTGTTCCTGGCTATTCTTATTTTCCATACGTATCCTGTTATAGTCAACTTGACTAGTTCTAAGAAGACAAAGAATCTTTTAGTATTTCTCCTAGGACCATGTTATATTTATAACTTAACATCTACATGCTATTGAGTCTTTTTATAAAACCTATGATTAAGTCTTTCCATTTTTTTCAAATCCCTTTTTGTGTCCTTTAGGAATGTTTTAATGACTGTAGCATATGTGATGTCCCCTCTTTCATTTCTATTACTGGCGGTATGTGTTTGTTCTCTTTTTTTTGATGAGTCTACCTAGAGACTTATCAGTTTTTTTAATCTTTTCAAAGAGCTAGGCTTCAGCAATGTTAATTTTCTTGAATATTTGTCTTTTATTTCATCGATTTCTACTCTGTATTTTTTTTCCTTCTACTTACTTTGGGTTTACTTTCCTCTTCTTTTTTATCATGTATGTCAAATAGTTTGTTTCCCTTTTGATTTCTTCATTGGCCCATGGATAATTTAGAAGTGTGTTGTTTGATTTCCAGATATTTGGGGGGTTTCTAGATATCTTATTAATTTCTAATTTAACTCCATTTTGATCAGAAACCTTTAAATATGATTCTGCAGTTATTGGGTATAGTGTCCTCTAAATGTCAATTAGGCCACCGTTGTTGATAGTGTTAACTCAGATCTTCTATGTCTTGACTGTTTTTTGTTTGTTTGCTTTTTGGTCTAGTTCTTCCAGTTGTTGAAAGAGAAGTGTTAAAATTTCCAACAACAATTGTGGAATAGTCTTATTTCTCCCTTTAATTTTGTCAGTTTTGGCCTCCTGTGTTTTGCAGATCTGTTGCCAGGTACATTCACATTTATGTCTTCCTGATGAATGGACCTCTTATTAAAAATATCCTCCTTTATCTCTGGTGGTGATTTTGGTCTTAAAATCTGCATTACCTGAGCCACTCCAGCCTTCGTATGCTTACTGGTTGCATGAGGTATCTCTTTCCATCCACTGACTTTCTACTTATTTGTGTCTTTATTTTTAAAGTGTGTCTCTTGTAGGAGTATAATCTATAAAAATTTTGAATCACTATGTTGTACACCTGAAACTAATACAATATTGTAAATTAACTATACCTCAATTTTAAAAAATTAAAAAATAAAGTGTGCCTCTTGTAGACAGCTGACGGTTGGATCTTGCTTTTTTATCCATTCTAATAATCTCTGTCTTTTAATTGGAGTATTTTATCCGTTTGCATTTAATGTAATTATTGATGTGGTTGGGTTTAGGTTAGCAATTTTACTGTTTGTTTGTCCCCTTATATTTTGTTTCTCTGCCTCTTTTCCTGCTTTCTTTTGGGTTAATTGAATATCTTAGAGTTCCATTTTTATTTATGAGCTTTTTAGCTTTATCTCTTTGCATTAGTTTATGAGTGTTTTAAAGTTTTCTTCATATAAGTCTCACATATTTTTTGTTAATTTTATTTCTAGGTGCAATATTTTGTCTTTTTAGTTGCTATTTAAAGAGGATCTTTTCAATAATATCTCTATTTATAAAAGCTACTGAATTCTATTTATTTATTTTGTACCTAGCTCTTTTATCTTTTACTGAGATATCTTATTTTGTAGTCATTTTTAAGTTGATACTCTTAGTCCTGCAAGTTTACAATCTTTTGTAATCTAAAAAAGTGATCATTTTACCTCTTCCTTTTAATTTTTAATACCTTTATTTTCTTTCTCATGTCTAATTGTGTCTGCTAACATAATGCTGTATTTTAAATATAGTTATAATAATGCTATATTTTAAATAAGTAAGTCAGAGGTGACATATCTGATCACTCTGAAGTCAGCCAGCATTTCTAGAAATTTGAAATTTTCTTATGCACTAAACTTCCTAGGAGTAAAAATTCATTAAATGTATAGAAACGCCAACTATTTAAATTTTGATCACTTAAATAAGGTTTGATATTTATATTGTCCCACCTTTTGAGTGGATTTTTTTAAAAAATAAATTTATTTATTTATATTTATTTTTGGCTGTGTTGGGTCTTCGTTGCTGTGCACGGCCTTTCTCTAGTTGCAGCGAGTGGGGGCTACTGTTCGTTGCATTGTGTGTGCTTCTCATTGTGGTGGCTTCTCTTGTTGTGCAGCACAGGCTCTAGGCGCGTGGGCTTCAATAGTTGTGGCGTGCAGGCTCTAGAGCGCAGGCTCAGTAGTTGTGGCACACCGCTTTAATTGCTTCGCCACATGTGGGATCTTCCTGGACGAGGGCTTGAACCCGTGTCCCCTGCATTGGCAGGCAGATTCTTAACCACTGCACCACCAGGGAGGTCCCCTTTTGAGTGGATTTGATACTTGCCTTTCTGATTATGATAACTGTTTTCTTGTGTAGGTGTTATCAAAACCAATGCCACTCCAGAGAAAACAGATGAAGAAGAGAAAGGTAACTAATCTTTGAAACCCTGTAGCAAGAGACATAGTATCACCTAGGACGTGCCTCTCTGGAGCCAGAGGCATTCTGAGTTATAAGATCAAGGAGATGAGGGGAATCAGCCAAGAAACTGAAAACAGTGAGATAGAAGGAGAACCAAAAGAGAGTGGTATCCCAGAAACCAAAAGAAGGAAGTGTTTCAAAAGTAGGGAGTCATATATAGGTAATAAGTTGGTTAAGAGAACTAAAAATTGTTCAGTTGATTTAGAGTGTAGTAGTCATTTGTGAGCTTGACAAGGGCTGTTGAGGTCAGGTGGGGAGGTTAAATTAAAAAAATCTCTTCAGTGTGCATTCTGCAGAGAAGGGGAGAAGAGAAAGTGAAGACATGAGTATAGACAGTCCTGTCAGGGAATGTTCCATAAAGGGGAGCAGAGAACTGGGACAGTAACTGGATGGGGATGTGGGATAAAGGAGGAAGCATATTTATGATGAGAGGTGTTACAACGTGTATACATGCTGGTGGGAATGATCCGTTAGAGGGAGAAACTGATCATGCAAGAGAGAAGGTCACTGCTGGGAGAAATATCCTTGTCTGAAAGACGGAATGGGACCCATTGTATAAGGGGCTAGCCTCAGGAGCATGGCGGTCCATCCATAGTTACAGCAGGGAAGGTGGAAAGGACGCACACAAACGCAAGTGGGTGTGTGGGTTGTCACGGCAGCGCGTGGAGGTGCTTCTGATTACGTTCACTTCTCAGGGAAGTGAGTAGCAGGGTCATTAGATGAGTGAGAATGTGGAGAGGTTAGAAGTTGAAGAGAGAAGAGTGAATAAGTGGCATATAGAAACATAAAGTCTTGCTGGGCGGCTCAGCCCACTTGAGTCTAGCAGTCAGGAGTTTAAAGTGAGACCTTTTGGTGTGATTATGTTTTTCTCCCACCTTGCTGGGCCATTCAGGTGTGGGTGCAGACATGGGGAGAGAGGTTTCACAAGGGTGGGGTTTGCCCAGTGAATATGAGGAAGATCTACTGGTTTTTTCCTACAGAGGACAGAGCCGCCCAGTCCTTACTCAACAAGCTGATCAGAAGCAACCTTGTCGATAACACCAACCAAGTGGAAGTCCTGCAGCGGGATCCAAACTCCCCGCTCTACTCGGTGAAGTCCTTCGAGGAGCTTCGGCTGTGAGTATCCATTCCTTTGAACAACTGTTCCTTGCTAGTCCCTCCTTTATAAGACTTAGCATATCAGAGATCTTGTGGGAGTTTTACTTTCTACTTTTATTTTTAAAAAATCTTAGTATATTTACTTTGACTAGTTAATAATTCACATGATTCAAAAGTTTAAAAGTATGAAAAAGTGATGGTCTCCCTCCACCCTTGTCTCTTGGCTACCCAGTTCTTCTCCTTAGGGATTTTTAAATGCCACAGATTTATTCATCATAGCTGAAAGTCTTTTTTCTTTTATGCTCTTAGAACTTTCAATAAAATATTGGCTGACAGGTGATTTCTGGATGTCAGGAACATTTCTTATTAGGTAAGCCCTTTTGTTAGACTATAGGGTTTACAGTGTTAAGAATAGTTTATCTGCTTTTATAAAATCTGTCCAAGAAGCCTATGCAGGATTCCCAGTAACTGCAGTGGAAATCAGCCTTCGGTGTTCCGGAATTTTTTTAAAAATCCAGAACCCAGAATTAAGCCTTAAGTGTGCAGACTTATGCACTGTGGTGAGAATGACTTCTAACATGTCCTTGTTTTAAAGGCGGAGAATTATGTAATGTTATGCCAAGTTTTTCGTTTCCTTCAGTAAGTTAGTAAAGAGGTATTTAGGGTCGTTGGTTTATGTACATGACACTATGCTGGGTGTTATGAGTAACACAAGACATAGCTACCATTCTTGCTGCCTGCCACGACGCAAAGCATAGACAGAAAACAGCTAGTGAATAAGAAAGTGGTGGAATGAATGGATTCTTTGCCTTTGTTCAGCAAAATCTATCATATGCCCACTGTAGGCAAATAGGGGCCACGTTTCTGCCAGCTATTGCCACCACTTTAGAGTAAGAGACACTTAAAATAAGAGAGCTAACTAGAACCAAATCAAGTTGTTAATGCAGCAGTAGCTCAGAGCAAGGTTTTTAAAGTGTGGCCTTTTTTTATGAATATTTTCAGGACATTAGACTTTTCTGTGTGTATTTTCTCTGTCAAAGGCTTTTTTCAGCAAATCTGTCATCTCTGCTTCCATTCATAAATTCTGTCTGAGCAGCTAGGTGTGCTCTGACAGCTTGCTTTTCCAAGTATCAGTGGTCTTTTTAAGTTCCTTTCATTTAAAGGACTGGGGTTCTCAGGTCAACCAGTGATGAACTGTCCTCTTTGAAAAGGCAAGTTCTTTCTGATTTAATTGTTAGTAGCCAAAGGAAACAAAGAATAAAACCTAGGTCACCTAATATACTTGGTCTGTTTTTTACTGAAAAGATCTGCAAAGTAAAAGAAAAATAATGAGCCACTGAAACTTCTTGGATCACTTGGGTCCTCTTTCAGTAGTGACTTTGTTTCCTTGGCAACCAAATCAGAATCTGCTAAGCTTCACAACCTTTTCTTCCAAATGGATGTTACTTTTCAAAGTTCTTTGTGTCTGAGAACCACCATATGCCAGAAGAATTGCCTTTTAGAGAGCCTGTTAAACTCTAAGGAAGGCTTAGAGTACACTCTTGACTTGGTTTGACTTTTCTTTAAAAACAGTGTGGTGGGATTTTTGTTAAACACCCTTTCAATTTAGAGGTAGCAGAGAGCTTATTATAAATGTACTACAAAAGCAGCTTTATTTGATATTTGTTGTGTGGCTACTTATATAAGAAGTTGGTGCTTTTCCAGTTTTGATTTTGACTTGACATAATAAGTCAATCTAATCACTCGTAAAGTTCAGTATGATAACTGAACTTCCTTTACCTATTTACGAGAAACTGGCTGAATCAATTTTCTTACCTCTCAACTGTCCCGAGTTCTTGCACAGTTGGCTTTGGAAGGTCCATGGAACACAGTGACTGTGCTTCAGTGGAGCATCTGCACTGAGAAATGAAAACAAATCTCATTCCCTAAAGGGACTTCTGTGTCTTAGCGGCATAGTAAGCAGTGTTTATTTTTAGATATGTCTTTTATAATTTATTTTATATTATGAACTAATAAGTACCATTCTTCCAGTATCCTGGGAATGTTTGTCATCCAAGGCCAACCGAATTTGTGGGTCTCCTGAAAGATGAATTTCTCCAAGAAAGGAAACTAGCGTGGATTTTATAAATTGCATAATAGTTTCAGATTAAGATTTAGTAGGGAAAGATTTTGGTTTTGTTTTGTTTTAGTTAGTATTTTTTAAGGCACAGGAAAATTTGTCTGACAGGAAGTATCATTCTTTGCTAGATATAGGGAAAAATAAAATTCTAGGCCTTTAAAACAATTTCAACAACTAGGAATCCATCTTTCTCTCCTTGGCCTCCTAGGAAACCACAGCTTCTGCAGGGAGTCTATGCCATGGGGTTCAATCGACCATCCAAGATACAAGAGAATGCGTTACCCATGATGCTTGCTGAGCCGTAAGTATATGGACCCTGGCACACCTCTTCAGAACTGGGTTCAGCGTCTTCCACCAAGAGCTGTAGTGTTCCTGAGCACAAGATGGGCCGTTGAGAGCAACGTGCTTCTTCAGGGGAACAGCTTAGACAGATGCAGAGAGAGTCAGATGCAATTCAATACAGTTTCTGCCTTTTCCACTTAATAAAAACTGATAGAAAAAGTTAGTGCTGTTATTCTATGCAGTTTTAAAAACTGTTTTGTTGTTGTTGTTGCTATTGTTTTTTAATAATTTTGAAAATTTTGAGACCTGCAAAAAATATCAGGAGGAATACCGGGAACATCTCCGTAACCCCATCCTGCCAAGAAATAAAGCTGCCATTAATCTAGTTGGCAGTTGTAGCCCCCATATAACTCCCCCGATTCACAGCCCCTCCCCCTCCCCCTCCCAAGTGAGCATCACTGATGTGGGGCATTATTCTCTCATGTTTCTTTATCCTTTTACTACATAGTTTGCTTTCATTGTTTGTTTGTTTGTTTGGCCATGCTGCGTGGCTTATGGGATCTTAGTTCCCTGACCAGGGATTGAACCCGGGCCCTGGCCCTGGCCCTTGGTACTGAAAGCGCCGAGTCCTAACCACTGGACTGCCAGGGAATTCCAAGTTTGCATATTTTTAAACCTTACATAAATGGTATTGTACTTAGGGAGCAACTTTTTTCATTCAACTGTATTATTTATTTGTTTGTTTGTTTGTTTATATTTTGGCTGCACTACACAGCATGTGGGATTTTAGTTCCCCGACCAGGGATCGAACCTGTGCCCCCTGCAGTGGAAGCTCAGAGTCTTAACTACTGGACCACCAGAGGAGTCCCTCTTTTTTAATGATAAAAATGCCACCTAGGACTTCCCTGGTGGCTTAGTGGTTAAGAATCCGCCTGCCAATGCAGGGGACACGGGTTCAAGCCCTGGTCTGGGAAGACCCCACATGCCGTGGAGCAACTAAGCCCGCACGCCACAACTACGGAGCCTGCGCTCTAGAGCCCATGAACCCCAACTACTGAGTCCGCGTGCCACAACTACTGAAGCCCACACGCCTAGAGCCCATGCTCCGCAACAAGAGAAGCCACCGCAATGAGAAGCCCGCGCATCACAATAACGAGTAGCCCCTGCTCACTGCAACTAGGGAAAGTCCACACGCAGCAACAAAGACCCAACGCAACCAAAAATAAATAAATTTTTTTTAAAAAATGCCACCTATTCCCATGACATTGGGTTACCTGAAGTGAAATGTGAAAGTTCCTTCTAAAGCATCTGACTTGTTCTCTTAAATTTTCCATAAAGATGAGAAAAGGGAGCACCTAGTAGGAGCCGAGTCCTGAAGACACATTATGGCTCAGGGATTTGTCTGGGCACAGATGTTACTCTGCAGTCTTAATTTCCATAGGCCCCTTGGGGTATAAAACTAGAGCACTCTGGCTGTGCTAGAGTCTAGAATGAGCATTTCTTAGTGTGAGCCCATCTAAAATAATCATCATTTCACTTTATATATATATATATATATATATATATATATATATATATATATATATATATTTTTTTCGGCAGGCGGGCTCTCAACCACTGCGCCACCAGGGAAGCCCATTTCACTTAATATTTAAGCAGGTTTTTTTAACAACATATAAAAAGTTTATCATTGTACTCAGTGCAGAAAACCTGGATAATAGACGCATGAAGGGGGAATCCCTATTCCTACCACCCAGAAAGAACGTTTGGACACTTGATTGTTTTTTGTTTTGTTTTTAATAAATTTGTTTATTTTTTTTTGGCTGTATTGGGTCTTCGTTGCTGTGCACAGGCTTTCTCTAGTTGCGGTGAGCGGGGGCTACTCTTTGTTGTGGTGCGCAGGCTTCTCATTGCCGTGGCTTCTTTTGTTGCGGAGCACGGGCTCTAGAATGCAGGCTCAGCAGTTGTGGCGAACTGGCTTAGCTGCTCCGCGGCATGTGGGATCTTCCCTGACCAGGGCTCGAACCTGTGTCCCCTGCATTGGCAGGCGGATTCTTAACCACTGCGCCACCAGGGAAGTCCCAACACTTGTTATTAACCAATATTATTTTCATCTCTGTTCTTCCTTCATCCAGCCCACAGAACCTGATTGCCCAGTCTCAGTCTGGTACTGGTAAAACAGCTGCCTTCGTCCTGGCCATGCTCAGCCGAGTGGAACCAGCAGAGAGATACCCCCAGGTGAGGGGGTGGAATCCTGGGGGCCCTGGCTTGCTCGTCCTGGGAATGGCTGCGCCATCTGGGCGGCTGTCTAACGAGGGTGCCCCTGGTACAGTCTGAATGCGTCTGATGCCTCAGACTGTTGCTCAGGCAAAGCCCAATGGTGCACCAGGCCCTTACCTGGGTAGAATAGATTCGGAAGCAGCAGCCTTAAACAGTGGCTTCTGAAGGCATCTGCCAAGCCAGGGCTCCCTATTGAAGGCTTCTGTCTACAGCTGAAATGTGGGCCTGGTTGACGAGGATGTGGTTTCCTACACTGTTCAAGTGGTAATGACATCAGTGTACTTGTTGCTTTAGAGCCTGTTGTCTGTTACTACAAGGCTCTCCCTAAACTCATCTTCTGTGATCTGCCCGTTAGTGTCTGTGCCTCTCCCCAACCTATGAGCTGGCGCTTCAGACAGGAAAAGTGATTGAGCAGATGGGCAGATTTCATCCAGAACTAAAGCTTGCTTATGCTGTTCGAGGCAATAAATGTGAGTATAAAGGAGCAAGACCTAGGCCGTGAGTTGGGGCGGGTGGTTGGGTATTTGAATTTTGAAGATGAGGTGATGATATTCAACTTTCTAGTTCATTCTGACCTTGGAGCCCAGTGTTGCCTTTAGCAAATCTACTTAAATACTTGCTGACTTGTTAATAATTCTCTCCACTCCTAAAATAAGATTTTAAGTTGTTAAAAAAAAAAATCCCTTCATGAGTCACGGGGTTCTTAAAGTGTGGAGTATTTCACTGAGGAGCCAGGGTTTGAATTCAGCATCCAGAGTTCTGGAAGCTGCTTACGAGGCAGGGATGAGCACTGAAGATGGTAGGTTGGGTCAGTTCCCTTTCTTTAAAAGTAAAGCACAGCTTTAGTAAGAGTAATCTAAGAGCACGTACAGTTCACTTGCTCTTACCAAATCAGAAACTCTTCCACCAATTCTGTTTTCATGTGTTCTGCAGAATGTAGAAAATATGGGTTAAAATCGGAGGAGGGGCAGGTAGAAAATGGGTAATGGAGAAGTTATCAGAATATATAAAACTACAAATCAATTAGAAAAAAGTAAGCATTCCAATAGGAAAATGGACGAGAGAGGCCCAGTTGAACAGACGCTTCACAAAAGAAGGAATTCAGATGGCCAGTAAACATGAAAAGATGATGAGTTTCATTAGTCATCAGGGAAACGTCAGGTGAAACCACTGTATGCCTCTCAGATGGTAGAAATGAGGAAGTCTGACAGACCAAGTGTTGACCAAGATGTAGAAGAACTGGAAGGCTCATGTGCTCCAATGGGGAGTATATACTGGCACACTGACTTCCAGAAGCAGTTGGCACTACCTAGAAAAATGAGACACATCCCTTCAACCCAGCAGTTTATAATCGCCTAGAGCAGCGGTTCTTAAACTTTTTGCTCTCTCATACTCTTAAACATTATTGAGGACCCCAAGTGTACTTACTTTGGAAGAATATAAAGAAAATCTAGCCTTTCTTATAATTTTAGATATTGTTTTTTTGGATGCCATACCAAAACTTATTAACAAGTGGTAATTACTTAAAAGTTAGTTGCCATGTGATATCTGAAATCATATTAATGAACTCTTCGTACTGTTACATTAAAATTCCTTGGTCTCCCTTGCACTTTTTTTTTAAAAAACAAGTTTATTTTCTTTTTTCAAAATTTATTTATTTATTTATTTATTTATTTTTGGCTGTGTTGGGTCTTCGTTTCTGTGCGAGGGCTTTCTCTAGTTGTGGCGAGCGGGGACACTCTTCATCGTGGTGCACAAGCCTCTCACTGTCACGTGCTCTCTTGTTGCGGAGCACAAGCTCCAGACGCGCAGGCTCAGTAGTGTGGCTCATGGGCTCAGGTGCTCCGCGGCATGTGGGATCTTCCCAGACCGGGGCTCGAACCCGTGTCCTCTGCATTGGCAGGCAGATTCTCAACCACTGCACCACCAGGGAAGCCCTCCCTTGCACTTTGAATGCATCTTTTGCCCAACTGTGATTTTCTAACATCATACCTTGGTCATTTGGAAAATACTGTCTTATTGAGTTATGCTGATCTTCCAAATGTTGACATATTTCATAATACAAAATTTTAAATAGCATTTAAAATGCATTAGTATCACCACCAACCAACTCAGAGGAGTTTATACACGGAGAAACTCTCAAACCTACAGCAGCACACAGAAGTGTTCCAAAATTCTAATTTTCCCTTAAGCTGAAACGTTATCATGACAACAAATAACAGTCAGTTGTTTTCATTTAAGAGATAGGCTCTCTTTTGTTCATTTTCAGGAAAGTGTATATCAAATTCCCTACTTGATTTTCTTCTTCTTTTTTTTTTTTTGGCCGCACTGTGCGGCTTGTGGGACTTTAGTTCCCCGACCAGGGGTCGAATTTGGGCCCTCGGCAGTGAGAGCGCGGAGTCCTAACCACTGGACCGCCAGGGAATTCCCCGATTGATTTTCTGTAGTTTGTCTGTCAGTCAACAAACAAAAACGGCTAGTACAGTTACCACACAAAGGCTTTTCCTGGAGGAAACCATCATGTTTCAGCATGCAGAAAGAGTACTTTAACCAGAAATTATTAGTATTTTTGTGTGTGTTTGATGTCTTACACTGATAGGTGCAGCTAAGTGTAGTGTACCAGAATCTTGTGACAACATGTATCTTCTCTAGATTGTTTTATAACAGGGGACTTCACTGTGTGAAGGATTAGTATATTAACTATTTAAGGTATCATTTTTTGGTTTTGGTTTTGTTTTTGGTTTTTTGTGTGGTACGCGGGCCTCTCACTGTTGTGGCCTCTCCCGTTGCGGAGCACAGGCTCCGGACGCGCAGGCTCAGCGGCCATGGCCCACGGGCCCAGCCGCTCCGCGGCATGTGGGATCTTCCCGGACCGGGGCACGAACCCGTGTCCCCTGCATCGGCAGGCGGATTCTCAACCACTGTGCCACCAGGGAAGCCCCCTAAGGTATCATTTTTTTAAAAGTTCAATTTAGACTGATGGGCAGTGGACAGTGAGAACCACAATGTATTGAAGAGTTCATTTAAAACTTTTCCAATGGAGTTAATGAATTCCTGACCAAAGTCCCTTTCTCTTCGAACTTTAAATTTTGTTTTGAAAATAGTTGACATTCACATGTTTCAAAATTGAAAAGGATATATGGTAGAAACTTTTCTTTTCCCATACCCTTCAACCACCTGGTTCTGCCTGCCTAAAGGCACCCAGTACTAACCCGTTCCTCACATGTCCTACCAGAGATAGTCTGTGTGGCTACAGGCAAGTGATAATGTGATAACGTGTAGGGACTTCCCTGGCAGTCCAGTGGTTAAGACTCTGCGCTTCCATTGCAGGGGGCACGGGTTCGATCCCTGGTCGGGAAACTAAGATCCTGCATCCCTCATGGCACTGCAATAGAGATAGATGAGATAGACAGAACACTCACACACGCATGTACATATATTACATGTATTCTTTTTTGCCCCTATTGGTATACAAATTGCTCTGCAACCTCTTTTTCACATTTAATAATGTATTTTGGAGATTGTTCCACATCAGTTCCTAAACAGTTTTATACTTTTATTGGTGTCATCCATTCGGTGTGTCAGATTTTACTTAGTTATGTTTTAATGCATGCATATCCTCGCATATATGTTATTTCACATATATCCATGTACAAACAGGATTGATTCGTAATAGTGGAAGCACTGGTCAAAGGCTACATGCATTAGTAATTTTGATAGATGGTTATATCAGTTTCAACTCCCACCAGGTACAGTTTGAGAGTAATGTGTTTTTTTTCCAATCAAAGAGAATTTGTACTTAGGAAAACTGTCTACACAATTAAAATGTCTAACAAAGCAAAAAATCATTGGGCCAGGATCCTAGGACTCAAAACTACCAATTTATAAGGAAATCAATGAACCATGAGTGAAGGGATGGTATAAAAAGAATAAGTGTTATGCTAAAGAAAAAGAGTTGGGTGATGGGGAATTACAGGAAAAAGTAGAAAAAGGGAAACTAACACTCATGGAGGGTTAACTGTGTAGGATTTAATCCTGACCACAGTGCAGTGAGATAGGTGTCATTATGCCCATTTTATAGTAGAAGAACACAAAACTTTTGGGTAACACCCCTGGGTTTTGAAATCTGGAATTAACTTGTTCTAGCTCTGGAAGGATGGGCAAGGCTTTCAATTTCGAAAGCAGGTTTAGCCATGGAAATACCCACAGAACACATCTTGTCTCCACAGTGGAAAGAGGTCAGAAGATCAGTGAGCACATTGTCATTGGCACCCCTGGGACCGTTCTGGACTGGTGCTCCAAGCTCAAGTTCATTGACCCCAAGAAGATCAAGGTGTTTGTTCTGGATGAGGCTGACGTGATGATAGCTACTCAGGGCCACCAAGATCAGAGCATCCGCATCCAGAGGTAGGAACTCATGAGCCAGGAGGAACTTCTTGGCCTCCTGATCTGCAGCATCATCTCCTTTTACTTCACCCTCCTCTTCTTGCCCCTGCCAGGTTCTTTACTCTGCAGCTTTCAGAGGCATTTGTTTGGTGGGCCATTTCCATGTCGCACTGACCATACCCCCAGCCTGGGTTGAGGAAGGAGACTTAGGGACTCTACCACCACCCGTCCCTGCCCCACATCTGCTCCTCCGTCCTCCCTGCAGTGCTCCTCCCTGCTTTGCCACCTTCCTGGGGACACAGGTCATCCAAGCCTGGGGAGGCTGTGCTTCTGTTCCTTCCAGTGAAACACTCGGTCGGGGTCATGTCGAACACCTGGGCCTTCCCTTGCAGGATGCTTCCCAGGAACTGCCAGATGCTGCTTTTCTCTGCCACCTTCGAAGACTCTGTCTGGAAATTTGCCCAGAAGGTGGTCCCAGACCCAAACATCATCAAACTGAAGCGCGAGGAGGAGACCCTGGACACCATCAAGCAGTATTACGTCCTGTGCAATAGCAGAGATGAGAAGTTCCAGGCCTTGTGTAACATCTACGGGGCCATCACCATCGCTCAAGCCATGATCTTCTGCCATGTGAGTAGCCGCAGCAGCAGCAGGAGGCGGCCTGCGGGGGAGGAGCTCCCCTGGAGGGTGTGGCCCTGCGCCCTCCCTCTCAGCCAGCCCCACTTAGCGCTGGGGGCCCAGGTTCCCTCCCTGTGGCTGGTTTGTGAAGATGTAAGGAACAATTTCTTCTTAGTATCCTGAGGCATATACATAGTCTAAGCATAGAGTCTCCTGAACTTTATATTATTTGTAGGTGATACATTAGAAAACCCAAGTAAATCAACTGATATCTGTAGGAAAAATAAGAAACTAAACAGGACGGTTGGCTAGAAAATTACTAGAAAATAAGTAGTTTTCCAGTGTCAAACACAAACACTTAGAAAATGGAAGGATAGACCCCATTTATAATAGCCAAATAATTTTTCAGGAATAGCTAAGATCGCTGAAGAAAACATCAAAATTCTGTTAAGCGAGGTAAGAATAAGAGAGCTCTTACTCTATTATTGGAATACCTGTAGATTAAAAAAAAATTTTTTTTAGAGTGGCATTGTTTTCCCAAACTCAAATTGAAACTTTCAAACCTACAGAAAAGATGAAAAAAATACAAAATGAGCACTTTCATGCCCTTCACCTGTTGTCAACATTTGCTTTATCCATAAGCTTTTGTGTGGTGGATATGTGTACTTTTTCCTGAATCTTTTTTTTTTTTTTTTGGCTGCGTTGGGTCTTCGTTGCTGCACGCTGGCTCTCTCTAATTGTGGCGAGTGGGGGCTACTCTTTGTTTTGGTGCACGGGCTTCTCATTGCAGTGGCTTCTTTTGTTGTGGAGCACAGGCTCTTGGTGCACAGGCTCAGTAGTTGCGGCACGTGGGCTCAGTAGTTGTGGCACGTGGGCTCTAGAGCACAGGCTCAGTAGGTGTGGCACACGGGCTTAGTTGCTCTGCAGCCTGTGGGATCTTCCCGGACCAGGGCTTGAACCCATGTCTCCTGTGTTGGCAGGCGGATTCTTTTTTTTTTAAATTTAATAAAATACTTTCAGTTATTTTGCTTTGGGATATATATCTAATGCCATATATGGTAGAAAACTGCAGTATAGATCCTTTTGATTAACTGTTTTATTCCAGACATAATGTAACTCAGTATATTTAGAAAGTATGTGTGTATATAAATACTTACTATAAAAAAAACCTTTTGTAAGCATGTTATTCCTCTACTGAAATGTAACTTGATAGAAGCCATGCCTTACATTTTTAAATTATCAGGTGATTTGCACCATATAGCACTAATGATTTTCCATCAAAGAAATTACTCATTTCTCATTTTGTGAAAGTATCAATTAATAAAGCACCTGACAGTTTTAAACAGTAAGAATTAGAAATTCAGTATAAACAAATCTTGCCTAATGTAATTATTTTAAATTTGTTGTGTCCCTTTCTAGGGTAAGGGTTTTATGCACACTTTATTATTATTATTTTTTAACATCTTTTTTGGAGTATAATTGCTTTACAGTGGTGTGTTAGTTTCTGGCAGGTGGATTCTTAACCACTGCGCCACCAGGGAAGTCCCTTGCTGAATCATTTTAAAGTCAGTTGTAGATATCAGGACATTTCCCACCTAAATGCTTCCTCAGAATGAGACGTGCTCCTGCATGAGCACAGTACCACTGTCACGCCTTTCACTATGTTGCAGCGATAGCGTCCTCTCTGTAGTCCGTCATATGCCACTTGCCCCATGTGTACCAAAATGGCCTTTATTGCTTTTGGCTGCTGCTGTTAAACCTAAGAGCCAATCAGAGATCGTCTGTTGCATTTAGTCTCTCTTGAGACTTCCTTAATCTATAACCCTTTCTCCACCTTTCATGACGTGGACATCTTGAAGAGTCCAGGCTAGGGACTTCCCTGGCAGTCCAGTGGTTGAGACTTCGCCTTCCAGTGTATGGGGTGCCGGTTTGATCCCAGGTTAGGGAGCTGGGATCCAACATGCCTCGGGGCCAAGGGGCCAGGGCATGGAACAGAAGCAGTGTTGTAACGGGTTCAGTAGAGACTTTGGAAATGGTCCACATCAAAAAATCTTAAAAAAAAAAAAACCCCCCAAAAAAACCAGTTCAGACTAGTAAGTAGTCTTTAGAATGTCTCTGATTTTCTCCCCCTTGTGATTATATTAAGGTTAAATATTTTTCTAAGATTAGCACCCAGGTGACATGGTTACTTCTTTATACCACATCATGTTAACAATTTTAAGACATTTAATGCTTAACTGTAAAGTTTTAGTAGTTTTCCAGATCAAAAATATTCTCTTAAGGTACTTTGATTTCTGAAATGTTTTCTTCCTTCCAGACCCGCAAAACAGCTAGTTGGCTGGCAGCAGAGCTCTCAAAAGAAGGCCACCAGGTGGCTCTGCTGAGTGGTGAAATGGTGGTGGAGCAGAGGGCTGCAGTGATTGAGCGCTTCCGAGAGGGCAAAGAGAAGGTTCTGGTCACCACCAACGTGTGTGCCCGCGGTGAGCAGAGACTGTGTCCTGGTCTGCAGGCTCGGGGTAGCGAGAGAGATCCTCGTCTGCGGGACACTCCGGTGG
>NC_041230.1:43158961-43162223 GCF_002837175.3 Physeter macrocephalus | reverse complement strand
GCCCCCAGTGAGGCTTTAGCTGCTTCTCCAGACACTGGTATCCAGCAGAGGCTCTCTGGAGCCTGATGGCTGATTTCATAATTTGGTCAGCACCTGCCACAGTTCTGTTTTCTCCCTCTGGGTTCTGCTACCTGCCCCTCTGTCTGAATCCTAGAGCTGGCCCATCCCAGGCTGTCCCTTCCACCTGAGGCTGGTGTGTGCGGGCCTGACTGTGGACGACAGTGACTCTTGTCTCCCGCCCTTACTCCTGTCCGACTCTCCTTCATGCAGGTATCGATGTGGAGCAGGTGTCTGTCGTCATCAACTTTGACCTTCCCGTGGACAAGGATGGGAACCCGGACAACGAGACCTACCTGCACCGGATCGGGCGCACCGGCCGCTTTGGCAAGAGGGGCCTGGCCGTGAACATGGTGGACAGCAAGCACAGCATGAACATCCTGAACAGAATCCAGGAGCACTTCAGTGAGTCCCTGGGAGTGTCCCCTGCTGGGCCCTTACCTTACAGGGGCAAGTCCAGGAGGGGAGGGGAGGGTGAAGGGTAGGTTTTCCTGTGGTCTGAGAGAGGCCTTTGTCCCTGTCCCATTCCCATCCTTCCCTACGATGTGGAAGTTCTCAGGGAGCACACCTGGAGAGCTCGGGGCTCAGGGACTTGAATGACAGTCCCCCCTGGCCAGGCTGAGGGGCCTGGGGCTCTGGCTGTTGCTGTCCGTGTCCCTTGCTGAGTCACTGGACGCCTTTGGGGTTCAGTGAAGGATCTCTGTGGCCAGAGGCACAGCACGTCCCTAGGCAGCAGAGACCTGTGTTTCCTCCCTCCCTGCTGTGCTGTCCCTTCCCTGAGTGTGTGTCTCTGTAACCCCGTGTTGGTCTCTCTTTGAATTCTCTTTTCTTTCCCCCAGAGAAGAAAATAGAAAGACTGGACACAGATGACTTGGACGAGATTGAGAAAATAGCCAACTGAGAAGCTCCTGCAGTCACTGGTGCCACCCTTGGTGCTCCCCCTGCACGGGACACTAGTGCTTTCACGGCACAGGCCTCAACAGTCAACACAAGGATGAAGGCACGAGTAGAGAGAAACTACCTACCTCATTTTAAATTACGTTTGGACTTGACAAAAATTGCGCAAATGATGGGGGAAGGTAGAAGAAAAAGTTTGCATTTTCGAAAATTTAGTCCTTTTCCTCCCATCCCTTTTTAAAGCCACGGTTTCCTCCGTCTTTATAACAACATGCTCACTATTGGTAATCGCTGGCCCCAGGATCCCCTGCCTGTTTTCTGGCTAGGGGTGTTGAGACCAGCCTCTAGCTGCTGAAGAAACGATAGAGGTATAGGCAGAGGACGGGAAAGGCCCGGGCAACTCAGCTGTGTGAGCTCCTGTGTGTGGGTGGAGCATGCGGGGCGGCGGCAGAGAGGCCTGTGAGCAACACCCCCATCCCTGACTGAGACTTGTCACGAATGTCTCTTGCCCTTGGCCGCCTTCCTTCTCCTCAAATCCAGAGATGTTCCAGCTGATCCCTTTTACCTCTGTGCAGAGTATATCCTTCTCTCTCCCTGTGTGAGCATCTTGGCTACTTGGTAAAGCTCAGATTTGGGGAGAACCACGGAAGTCAGTGAATCTTCAGAGGGACTGCTCTGGCAAGAGTGGATGATCTAGGGCTGTCTTCTCCTCTCGCAGTTGTTCTGTCTGCTCAGGTACCTGGCGTCACAGCAGCCATGGGACACCGGGTGGTTTTCTGACACACGCCTGGCCGAGTGAGTTGATTCTCACCCATGGATGTCACACTGTGCCTGGAGTCGAGCAGCAGAGTTTGGAAAGGAAGTTATGACCAAGTGAAAACTCTGATTATGCTCTTCATCCATAACAGTAGATGAACTTTAATTCATACATTGTCTGTATGAATAAGGATGGATAAATTAGAGCTATACCCATCGTTCATTATGTTAAGAAATTTAAAAATAACTATGGAAACGCTTTACTAATCATGATTTGTTTTTACTTGTATTTTTCTGCTTATTAGACTAATATATGCTCATTAAAAAATGTGTGTGTGTGTGTGTATATATATAAAGTGTAAGTGCTCACCCCCACCTCTCTGGGATCACCGTTGCTGGCAGCTTGGTGAACATTCAGTATATTGCCTTCTGTTTGCATATATCAACCCACTTTTCTTTTACAAAAATGTGAACATTCTACTCACGCTCTTGTGCAATCTGCCTTTTCACTTACCCGTGTATCTTGGACATGTGACATGCATGTGCCTCACTCTCAACAAGCATCATTCCAGCGTGTAGCTGCCCCAGCATTACGTCACGGCTCCTAGTGATAGGCACTTGGGGGCTTCCACTGTGTTGCTGTCCACGGTGAAAATACCAGTCCCGCTCCTCTCTGAGCCCAGCTGAGACTCACTCAGGATGTATACCTGGAAGTAGAGTTGTTGCGTCAGAGTGGGGACCCTTAACATTTTAACACATTGTTGATATAGCCTGCCGAAAAGTTTTTTACCAATTTATGTTATTGCAGTGATAACAAAGATACCTATTACGTGCTTACCAACCCCCTCTATTATCAATTTTTAAAACTGCCAGTCTGAGTAGCAAAAATAGATTATATAACTGCTTTTTTTTTTTTTAATTTAGTGATGTTTGGCAAATTTTCAGTTTATTGGTATTTGTGTTTTCTGTTTTGGTGTGCTGCCCATTCCTGTCTCACCATTTTGCTACTGGCTTGTTAGTCCTCGCTGAATTTTAGCCACCTTTCTATTTTAGGGAAATTAGACTGTCTTGAGTGGTGGACGTTTTCCTTTTTGTCTTTACAAAAGTTTGTCTTTACAAAACCATTTTTTCTTAATACTGCACAAAAGTTTAATATTGGTCAGAATGGCCATCATTTAAAAGTCTACAAACAATAAATGCTGGAGAGGGTGTGGAGAAAAGGGAGCCCTCTTGCACTGTTGGTGGTAATGTAAACTGATACAGCCACTGTGGAGAACAGTATGGAGGTTCCTTAAAAAAACTAAAAAAATGAACTACCATACGACCCAGCAATCGCATTACTGGGCATATGCCCGGAGAAAACCATAATTCAAAGAGTCATGTACCACAATGTTCACTGCAGCACTATTTACAATAGGCAGGACACGGAAGCAACCTAAGTGTCCATTGACAGATGAATGGATAAAGAAGATGTGGCACATATATACAATGGAATATTACTCAGCCATAAAAGGAAACGAAATTGAGTTATTTGTAGTGAGGTGGATGGACC
>NC_041230.1:43134933-43158860 GCF_002837175.3 Physeter macrocephalus | reverse complement strand
AGAAACTATCCATTGTAAAGCAATTATACTCCAATAAAGATGTTAAACAAAAAAAAAAGAAAAAAGTTTAATATTGCTCAGACTTCATTATTAAGAAATCTGGATTTCATGTCAGGGCTAGAAAACCTTTCCTCATCTCAGTGTTATAAATTATTTACTCATGTTTTTGTAGGTTATGAAGTGTCGTTTTGCCCGCCTGATTTGCTGTGAACGATTACGGTTACCTCCGGGTGAGTGGGTGTGTGGGCTGGAGCCGAGACTGAGCGACAGGGTCCAGCTGGGATCGGGTGTGAGAGAAAGTGAGACAGTGTCCTGGGGGTGCAGCAGGTATGGTGACTGCAGGTGTGTCAGGGGCGCATGCAAGCCACTGGTGCGGGAAGGGGTTCTGAGAAGAAAAGTGGGAGCTAAAAGTGGAGCCAGTTTCCAGAAAGGCCGGGGACAAGGCGAGCGGGGGTAGAGAGGAAGCAGTGCGAGGGGTGCTCTCGGAAGGGAGACAGGCAAAGAGGGAGAGGAGGTCGTGTGCAGTGCCATATTTCCAGATAAGTGACACCCACTTTGACCCCAAAACACAACAGTGATACAGAAAAGGTAAAACTAGAAAACAAAACATACCGACCGACCCGAAAAACAAGATGAATACTTCTGTGGACCAGTAATGGGGAAAAATGCAAAGCTGCGAGCAGGGCTGAAGCCAAAGCTTGCTGGACTCCCGTCCGGGGACCGAGCAGCTGCAGACTGTTAGGTCCCGTTCAGCAGAGGGGCCGGGAAGCGAAGCGCGGCACACAAGACCAGAACTCAAGGCAGCCTCGCCGCTTGGAGGGCGCTGGATTGGAGCTTCGCCTGCACGCCAGCTGGACAGAGACTTTCATCAAGACGCAGGCCCAGAAAGGAGACAGGAGGATGCGAATCCCCGCTGCAACCGGTAACCCACACCATCCTGTCAACTGCCTGCCTGGTCTGATATCCTCTGATCTCACTGAGTCAGCACACCTGGCTCTAGAATAAGGGCGAGAGGGGAGGGGAGCTGGATGGAGCCAATTGCTAAAGCCATCTGTGGGGCTTCCCTGGTGGCGCAGTGGTTAAGAATCCGCCTGCCAATGCAGGGCACACGGGTTCGAGCCCTGGTCCGGGAAGATCCCACATGCCGCGGAACAGCTAAGCCCGTGTGCCACAACTACTGAGCCTGCGCGCCTAGAGCCAGTGCTCTGCAACAAGAGAAGCTACCGCCATGAGAAGCCTGCGCACCGCAACGAAGAGTAGCCCCCGCTCGCTGCAAATAGAGAAAGCCTGCACGCAGCAACGAAGACCCAATGCAGCCAAAAATAAATAAAAATTTTTGAAAAAGCAAACCCACCTGCGATTGTGGGGAGAGAAGAAATTGAATGCAAAGAAAGACGCAAACAATAGAGGGAAGGTGGGGAGGGGCAAGATAGGGGTATGGGATTAGAGATACAAACTACTAGGTATTACATAAATAAGCAGCCAGGATATATCGTACAGCACAAGGAAACATAGCCATTATTTTTTAATAACTTTAAATGGAGTATGATCTATAAAAACATTGAAGCACTGTGTTGTACACCTGAAACTAATATTGTAAATCAACTATTCTTCAAAAAAAAGGTCTCAAATTCACCCCAAATAAAATTTATTTTATGGAATGGCCTCATAAAACGCTTAAAGTATGTTTGCATGCTCAAAGAGAAAGCGAAATGATTACATTTCACTGAAAAGAGCACGAAACTATGAAGTAAATTTGGACAAGAGCAGTGGTGTGCTGAAACTCACACAAGCTGGCTGGTAAAGCACTGGCAGATTGAAACTGGCTGGGCTGGGAATATTTATACCACAGAAATCAGCAACACTATAAATCAGGGGTTTTAGTTTGTTCTCGGAGACAGTTTACCAGCATACCACTGGGCAGAAATAAAACAAGATTAGAAATTTTAGAAATGAGAAAGTTAGTCATTGAAATAAACTCAATAAATGGGAATCCTAGATTTTAAATCCTAATTATACTCTCATTTGAAGGACAAGAATAAGAACACAACCGAATTTCAGTAGATTCACACAATAAAACTGTTTCTTGCTCCCATAAACTCTAAACTGGATGTTCCTGATTGGTTGGCTCTTCTGGACACTTTCCCCTGACTCTTTCCATTGAAAAGAGTGGGGTTTTTTTTTAATAGAATTGATTTTTTTAGAACAGTTTTAAGTTTATAGAAAGAAAAGGCAAAGTTACCTCACAGCAAAAGAAGGATTGAAACTCAGATCCTTCTGAATGCAGACACCATATGTTCTTTCTACTTCACCAAGCCTTCTCCCTGGAGAGAAGCCATGTTGCCAGAAAGAGCCTGTATTATTCTCAGGAGCAGAAACAGTTGTTAGATGAAAGGTGTTATTTCTATATTCTCGGGGAGCAGGCTGGTCCTGATACCCACAGTTCAGCAAGGGGAGGGGCCATCTTGCATTTTTGTGTGTTAGTTGTCACACAGACAAACTCACCGCAGAAGCTGTGATTTTTCTGGAAGGGTAGGGAGAAGGAGCATTGATTCCTAATTCACTCAGAAAGGAATAATTTGATTTTTTGAAGTGTTTTAGGACTTCACCCTTCCCCTCACCAAGCCAGGAATGATGTTTTCCTACTTTGCCAGATATGTCACAGGCAACAATTCCTTGCCTGCTGAATGGCAGCCCTTAGCCGTTCATTCCTCTGATGGGTGAAATATTTAATCGCTTCCTGCCCTTCCTCTAGCATCCAGCCAGAGTGCCAGCCAAGTGTGTATCCACCACCCCTGGTCAGGCCATAAATCTAAATGTTTCTCTCCAAAGAGCCCTCCTTGTTCAGACTGTATTACTGCTCACTCAAACATGGTGCCTCTCCCAGAGAAACACACATCCCTGCTAGACTGAGGCATGGACATGGGACTTCCTTGACATTAAGGAAATGTGAACTTCTTGACAGAAGCATTCAGAGCCAGCCTGTGGCACACCAGATACTCTTTTCCTGGCCCTGAAACAACAGATCCACCACAGACAGCACTCCTTTCTGTCTGAGTGACCATGATGAGCACAGCCCGTGATGGAAAAGTGGCTTGAGTGAGAAACAAACTTTGTTGTTTTAAACCACTGCGAGTTTGAAGGTGTTCGTTACTGTAGCACAACCTAGCTTATCCTGACCACCCTCCCTGCCTTGGAATGGCTGATTCCCTGTCCATTCACCCTAAGGTCAACCCAGATCATAGATATGCTCCATCTAGGTACACAATATTCCCAAGCAGCTTCTTGATCCACTATTTCAGAGGAGAGAACAATTTCCAATTCCCAATTATTTTAAAAGCCTTTTAAAAGCCTCCATCATGACAGAGAGGGGTTAAATAAACAACCACAAAAAATCAGCTCTGTGGAGACAGAGGAAAACAGAGAAAGAAAAAGGTGTCTGCTAGTATGCGATTAAACACCACACTTACCTAACTTTCCTGTCCAAGAGCTCAATGAATTTATAGGGAAGGAAGGAAAAAGGTATAAACTCACATGGACAAATAAAATGGAAGCAGTTACATTGGAAGAGAGAATTTAACAAAATGTTTGGAACACCCAGAAAAATGAATGAAAAAGCTCCAATTTTTAGTAATACAGGGAACTATATAGAGCGTGAAAAAAATTCCAATCCAAAAACCAGCTACAAAGCTGATAATATTCTGTTTGAATATATCAAAGAACTACTACTTTTAGGGTTTTATTTTTAACATTTAGCTCTGATTCACTTGGCATTTTGGTGAATGGTTTAGGCTATGGATCTAATTTTATCTTTTTCCAGATGGTTATCTAGTTATCCCAATAAAATTTATTTAAATATCCATCTTTTCCTAAGTGATTTGAGAGGCCATCTCTATTACAAACCAAATTTCCATGCAGACTTGGGTCTAGGTAATCAAACTAGTGAAAGAGAATTGAGTATCCAAAAATACTCAAGTGAATGTGGAATGTCAGGGCGGTGGTCACCTTCAGGGCAAGGAAGGGGGCTGTGCTTGGCAAGGAAGATGGAACAGGGAGGCCTCTGGGATGCTTGCACAACCTGAGTGGTGGCTACATGAGTGTTCATCTTAAAATAATTCATTAAGGAACCGCCATACTGTTTTTCATAGTGGCTGCATCAATTTCAACTTCCCCCAACAGGGCACAAGGGTTCCCTTTGTTCCACATCCTCACCAGGGCTTGTTATCTCTTGTCTTTCTGATAACAGCTGTTCTAACAGGAGTGTGGTGGTATCTCATTATGGCTTTGATTTGCATTTCCCTGATGATTAATGATGTTGCGTATCTTTTCATGTACCTGGTGACTATCTGTATGTCTTCATTGGAGAAATGTCTATTCATACCTGCCCATTTTTTAATCAGATTGGGGTTTTTCTGCTATTGAGTTATATGAGTTCTTTATATATTTTGGTTTCAGGTTTTACATTTAAGTCTAATCCATTTGGAGTTAATTTTTTTGAGTGGTGTGAGATAGGGGTCCAGTTTCATTCTTTTGCATGTGCATAGAGAACTACCATATGATCCGACAATTCCACTTCTGGGTACACATCCAAAAGAATAAAATCACTGTCTTGAAGAGACATCTGCACCCCCATGTTCAATGCAGCATTATTTACAATAGCCAAGACATGGAAATAACCTAAATGTCCATCAACAGATGAATGAATAAACAAAATGTCATGCATATATACACAATGGAATATTATTCAGCCATAAAAAAGGAAATCCTGCCTTTTGCAACAACATGGATGGACACTGAGGGCATTATGCTAACTGAAGTAAGTCAGATGGAGAAAGACAAATACTGTATGGTCTCACTTTTACAAGGAACCTAAAAAAAACTAAATTCACAGAAACAGAGAGCAGATCGGTGCTTGCCAGGGTGGAGGAATGGGTGAAGGTGGTCAAAAGGTATAAACTTCTAGTTACAAGATAAATAAGCTCTGGGGATGTAATGTACAGCATGGTGATTATAGTTAACAACATTGTACTGTATGTTTGAAAGTTGCTAAGAGAGTAGATTTTGAAAGTTCTCATCACACAAATATTTTAACTATATGATGTGATGTGTTAACTAATCTTACTGTGGTAATCATTTTGCAATATACACACACATAAAATCACTATGTGTATAACTTACATACATATATAACTTTCTATGTCAACTGTATCTCAATAAAGCTGGAAAAATAAAATTCTAGCTTTTCCAATTCTTCCATATAACATGTTCAATCACCTCTTTTCAGTCCATTTTGATATCCAAATGGCAGTGGAAATTGCTTTTCCTTTACCACAGGAATTATATAATTCTATCTATTTATAATCTATAATCTACATGTATTATATAATATTTCATCTTTGCTTTACAAAATAAATGTCCATTACGGAGCTTTTAAAAAATAATAATTCATGAAGCTATATATTTTTGTACATTTATTCTTATGCTCTTTTCTGTTTATGCATTATATCCCACAACAAAGATAGTTTTAAAAAATTAATTTAAAAATGTATTAGTCAGAGGGCTTCCCTGGTGGCGCAGTGGTTGAGAATCCACCTGCCAATGCAGGGGACACAGGTTCGATACCTGGTCCGGGAAGATCCCACATGCCGCGGAGCAACTAAGCCCGTGTGCCACAGCTACTGGGCCTGTGCTCTAGAGCCCGTGAGCCACAACTACTGAGCCCACGTGCTGCAACTACTGAAGCCCGCACGCCTAGAGCCCATGCTCCGCAATGAGAAGCCACTGCAATGAGAAGCCCGCGCACTGCAACGAAGAGTTGCCCCCACTCGCAGCAACTAGAGAAAGCCCGCAGGCACCAGCGAAGACCCAACACAGCCAAAAATAAATAAATAAAATAAATAAATTTATATTTTAAAAAATGTATTAGTCGGGACTTCCCTGGTGGCTCAGTGGTTAAGAATCCACCTGCCAATGCAGGGTACAAGGGTTCGATCCCTGGTCCAGGAAGATCCCACATGTGGTGGAGCAACTAAGCCCGTGCGCCACAACTACTGAGCCTGCGCTCTAGAGCCCGCATGCTGCAACTACTGAGCCCACATGCTGCAACTACTGAAGCCCGCGCACTCTAGAGCCCATGCTCTGCAACAAGAGAAGCCACTGCAATGAGAAGGCTGTGCGCTGCAATGAAGAGTAGTGCCCAGGGCTTCCCTGGTGGCGCAGTGGTTGAGAGTCCGCCTGCCGATGGCTGGGCCCGTGAGCCATGGCCGCTGAGCCCGCGCGTCCGGAGCCTGTGCTCCGCAACGGGAGAGGCCACAGCGGTGAGAGGCCCGCATACCGCAAAAAAACAAAAAACAAACAAACAAACAAAAAAGAGTAGTGCCCACTTGCCACAACTAGAGAAAGCCCACGCGCAGCAACGAAGACCCAATGCAGCCAAAAAACTAAATAAAAAAAAACCCCATCATTTCAAAACAATGTCTTTAAAAAAAAATGTATTAGTCATGCACCCCTATGCTTCAGAGCAGCACTATTTACAATAGCCAAGACCTGGAAACAACCTAAATGTCCATCGACAGATGAATGGATAAAGAAAATGTGGTACATATATACAGTGGAATATTACTCAGCCATTAAAAATGAAATAATGCCATTTGCAGCAACATGGATGCAACTAGAGATTATCATATTAAGTGAAGTAAATCAGAAAGAGCAAGACAAACACCATATGATATCACTTATATGTGGAATCTACAATGCGACACAAATGAACATATCTACGAAACAGAAACAGACTCATAGACGTAGAGAACAGGCTTGTGGTTGCCAAGGGGGAGGTGGGGTGGGAGGAAGGAAGGATTGGGAGTTTGGGACTAGCAGATACAAACTATTATATATATAGAATGGATAAACAACAAGGTCCTACTGTATAGTACAGGGAACTATAGTCAATATCCTGTGATAAATCATAATGGAAAAGAATATGAACAAGAATGTATATGTAGGGCTTCCCTGGTGGCGCAGTGGTTGAGAATCCACCTGCCAATGCAGGGGACACGGGTTCGAGCCCTGGTCCGGGAAGATCCTACATGTCACGGAGCAACTAAGCCCGTGTGCCACAACTACTGAGCCCACGTGCCTAGAGCCCATGCTCCGCAACGAGAAGCCCGCGCACTGCAATGAAGAGTAGCCCCCGCTCACTGCAACTAGAGGAAGCCCACGCACAGCAACGAAGACCCAAAAGCAGCCAAAAAAAAAAAAAAGAAATTAAAGAAAAAAAAGTATAACTGAATCACTTTGCTGTATGGCAGAAATAAACACAATATTGTAAATCAACTATACTTCAACAAAATTTTTTTTAAATGTAGTAGTGATTGGGGCACCATCTTTAAAGAATTCTGGTGGCTGTTATGTGAGGGTCAGAAAAGAATGGATCTCAGCCTGACAAAGATGAGAAAGCCGTGCCTCCCTACCTGACACAGGGAGGCACATTTACCACAACAATCCAGTTTGGCAATTCGAGTTCTGACCTATAAGCATTTGGGACAACAGTTAATCGACCGTTAAGGTCCCCAGAAGTAAAACAGATGCTGGGCAGCCTACTAAGGTACTGCTTGATGTGTATGGGAGGGAACATTCTAGGAGTGCCAAGAAGAAACCTGAGTCACAGTGATGGGAATTTTTGGCTTCTTACCCAGTTCCCAGACCTAATCAGGTCACACACCTGGAACCTTTTTCAAGGCGATCTCAGGGTCCTTTGAGGAACTATTCTCTGATGTAGCAGGTATGTAGTGTGGCTCTTCCCCCAAGCTTTTCCAGAGGAACATATTTCCTGGAGTGACAGTGCACTGGGGAAAGGGAAATCCCCAGACCATCAGGAGTTATCAGACACTGGCTCTGAGATGCAAATGCCAACGCAGTCCACCTTATTATGAGAGTTGGAGCTTACTATGGCTAATGATAGATGGAGCTCAGGTCCAAGTCCATTTAATGGTGGGGCCAATTAGACCACAGACCCATTTTAAGGTAATTTCCTTAGTTCCAAAAGGAAAGAGAGATATTTACGACCTGGCAAAATCACCATATTGGCAACCAGACCCGTGGAGGGAAGGTGATTATGATGGGATGGGCCTAATAGAAGTCCCTGGAACTATCTCCAACATGGTAAGTCAAACTCGATGCCACATTCCAGCAGGATGTGCAGAGATTGGTGCTGTCATCCAAACTGAGTTATGGAAGGGTGGGTGACTTCTTCCTTGTTTCATTCACTCACCATCTGAATCATGGAGAATGACAGTAGTTTACTGCAAAGGTAAACAAGTGGCAATGCTAACCTGTGGTTCCAGATGTGATATCTTTCCTGAATCAAAGCAACACAGTCCTTGGCCAACATTTAAAAAAAAAAAGACACATGATTTGGTGAGACTCTTGATTCTGGAGGTAACAGGTACATCTGGAGTGCTGCTCCCACAAAGTGTGGTGACCCACAGCCCATAAGACTGGGGCCCAGATAAGAAACAATTCTCTGAAGCCCAGGCTATGTGCACGTCATCCGGACGCTGGACCTTATCACTCAGCCAACCAAACGCTATTGGAAAGTGTCTGTGGCAAAGAGAGATGTCACATGGAGCCTATGGCAACTCCAAATAAGAGAATTACAGCCCAGAGTCCTAGGGTTTTAGAAAAAGACCTATGCCCTCCTCCACCAAAAAGTATTCTCCATTTGAAAAGCAACTCTGGGCTCGCTCTTGAGCATTGACAGATTGCGGGACACCAAGTGACTACAGGCTCTAAGAGAGATCCATTGTGAGGCCCACATTATCTGATCCACCAGACTATAAACTTGTACATTCAGTGGCATTCCGTTGCATGATGGAAGTAGGCTCGAGCGGGTCCAGACAGCCCAGTTAACAGCACAGGCAGTTACTGCAGACCCCTGTGGCACCAGCTCCTACCATTCTGCCAATTCCCTGCCAACCCACACCTATGGCATCATGGGAAGTTCCACAGAACCTGGAAAAGGTGGGGGCAAGCCCCATCCTGGTGCCTGCTGCATCTGCATGCTGTGCTGGCGCCTTGCAGTGGACAGTGTCTGCCCTGCTGATCAACTTAGGGGCCCTGAAGGACAATGGTGAAGGCCACCCTCCCAGAAGGCATAGCTGGCAGTTGGGGGTTGGGAAGCCTCATGTATAAGGAAAGGGTGGGAGTCGTGCCCTCCCCTCTTCACATCCACCCACAACAGTCTTAGCCATTACGTGGTCACAACTTCCCACTGACAGATAAACCTTCTTTTCCCCAGCAAACACATTTCAGAACAAACAAACGACTATACAGTTTCTTTGCTCTTTTTAATTCAGAAAGAGAAAGGGAAGAAAATAAAACAACATTTGTTTAAATAACTGTTGTAGAAAAGATCTGGGCCGGATGCTGGGACCTACCTCTTCCAGAATGGGGATTTATTAATGTTTTAAACAAAACCAAATCCAAACAAAAGAAGAAAAAGGAACAGAAAAGAAATAAATTATTCTGCTCAATACTGTTTGGCATATTGCATTGTTTTTTCATCTTTTAAACACTCAAAAGAGCCTCTTCGGGAAGCACTGAGATGAGACTGGCAAGAATAACTGGTACCTCGACTCTCTAAAATGACAGTGGGAGGTGGTGAGAGAGGCGTTCCACTGAAGGCCCCCCTAACCCACCCACATTCTTTACTCCTACTTCTGGAATTGGGAAGGGACAGACTCAAGCTAAGTTCTCAATATATTAACTTTTAGGGGTGCCCACTGCCCTGCCCTAACCCTCTAATACACTCCCCTGCTGGCTACTGTTCCCCCAGCCAGCTGCAGGAACTACACCAATGGCCACGAGGCTGCCGGGTGCTATCAACTCACCAAGAAAAAAGGGTGGTTTTTGTGTTCGTCACTGTTGGGAAGGGGGATTCTTTTAGTGGTTTGGAAGCTTCACAGAAGCCCTTTCACCCCTCCCACACTTTCCCAACCTTGAAAGGTGAGAACACCTTCAGCAGCTTCCTCTAGGGACTTAAGCTGGGTTCAGTCATGCAAGTAGCTTCCAGCTGTAACCTCTGGTTGTTAGCTTCGCAGCCCTTCTAGAGCTGGAAATGGAAAGTGGGTTAGAGGGAAAAGGAAGCAGGTGAGCAAGGGGGAAAGGATGTGTGGGCAGGGGAGGAGGCATGCAGGGGGCAAGTCTACTCCTCCCCAGCTATTTGCATGTCCAGCTTACTATTTGCAAAGAAATCTGTTGGTCAGCCACCCCTAGTAACTTCAGGTTAGCTAAATCATGAGCCCAAAGCATCTCCAGCCTTCTTTCCTACGTGTTGCTCCCTCTCCCTAGAGCCAGACAAGGGGGGAAGGGCGGGGAGCAGCAGTGCCCCAATCACAGAGCAGGTTTTGATTTTTTTTTTTTTTTCCCAGAGCAACAAGTAGGCTGGGGAGGAGGCCCAGGGCCTAGGGAGAGACACTTAAAAAAGGCTGTGGACGAACAACAGGGGCCGAGGGTACACGTGAGTGTACCTTACATGTGATGTGACGAGGTTTCCTTTTCTCCTGCCCTATTCTTACACCTGTGTTCCAGAGTTAAGCCCTAGGCGAATGCCGCCCCCAGCAAGACGTGAAAACAATTCTAGTTTTCTGGTGAGACACTGAATGCCATGGTCAGAAAGGCCATTCCATAGGGTGGCCAAAGGCGGGACGGGAGGAGGCAGGAGGAGGGGACCCACGTACCCTCTGGATTCTCACCGCATTTCTTTGGTGGGTTTGCACTCACCCATCTGCGCCTGACCGATAAAGGAAATGTGGGGTCTACTTCTCTCGGAGGTCCAGAGCGGTTTGGGAGAGTTCTAACTTTTCCCCTGGGGAAAAACGCGCTCCTTGGAAACCACCTAACCACCCGCAAGCCTCCGCGAACGCCCCTCCGCCCGCCCCGAGGCCACGAGGGACCCCCGGGAAGGGGAGACCGGGCCGCTACTGTCCCGCACCTTCCCCACCGTTTCCTCCTCCGCGCCCCCCGCGGGGTCAGGCCGGCCGGCGACTGAGGAAAGTACTTCTCGGGGCCGGAACAAACTTCTGCTCCTTTGAAAGCGTGAAATATCGATAAAATCCTACCCAAAAGCATACGGGAGTGGGGAATTGATCGGCCGCCGGCCCGCCTCCTAAGGCCATTGATTGGAGGAGACGGGCACCAGAGCCGGAAGTTCTCCTTGAGTCGCATGATTCGCTGGGAGAAACAGAGGCTCCGGCCGGCGGCAGCGCTGATTGATGCTAGGCCCAGCCAGCGCCCAGAGTCTCGTGATTGGCGGAGGATAGCCGGCGCTCGCTAGACTGCAGCATGATTGGTCCAGACTGCGGCGGCGTCGCTCCCGATTGCCTGCTGACGCCCAATAGGGCGCCGCGCCCGCGCTTAGGCCACCACCCCCGGGCTGACCCTGAGTCCCGGCTGGAGCGCTTGCCGGCGCCTCGCGGTAGGGCCGGAAGAGTCACGGCTGGGTCGGGCTCAGTTCCCTCTGTAGACCTCGATTTTGCTGGCCTTGGCCAGCATGTCGATGATGTGGGCCTCGAAGTCGGCGTCATGCACGCCCGTCTTCCGGAACTCGCCCGCGTACCGGTTATTCTCCCAGTAGTGGTGCCAGTTGCCCCGGCTGTCGGCCCCGAACCCGTACACGTTCACCTGCGGGGGAGGGCGGCGCGGGTCACCCCAAGTCGGGGACCAGGGAGCAGAGGGCGCGGGAGAGCCTCGGGTCGTGGTGCGGGAGGAGAGGGGAGCCGCGACGAGCCGACCACAGCCAGAGGCCGGCAGCTCATCAGTTTACAGCGCGCGGTTAGACCGGGGACACCCAGCCCTGACGCTAAGGACACTGTCCCAGAGGGAGACGCCTGCTCCCTTCCGGTTCTCCTTCCAACCACCCTCTGATTACATCAAGAACACCTCAGTTTGGGGCTAGTCTGTGACAGCTCTCCAACCCTTGCTAACTTTTTTTTTTTTTTAATGGAGTACTTTTATTGAAAGCTGGTCAAGTACCCAGTACCATACACTGAAGAGTTTACTGGCAAAAGTGGGTGTGCTGGGCATAAGCACTACCGTGTATGGCACAGTAGCTCCCCCCGCTAGAGAGATGGGCTCCTTGAATGACTAACCTCCATTTTTAACAGAGTAGGCCTGGGGCCCACAGCTGTGGGAGACACCATCCTGCTGAAACTTAACTACTTAAACTACGTCGTTTCCATTCCATTTACGCTTATGCTTATTGTTTATGGCAAGTAATATCAATTATGGTAGTAGTATTCAATTTCCTTTTTAAATTTAACGTTTCAATGAAGTAATTTCAGATTTGGTAAAATCATGAAAGTAGTTAAGTTTGGGAAATGCAGATCTATACCTTTCAACCTAGAAATTGGGGGAATGAAAGTCACTTTGTTTCTTCCTGCAAAAACACATTCCTCTTGAGGCACTGCTAAGCCCCGACAAGGGCTGACTCCCTCTCGTCTATGGGTCCCGCTATTTTATCAACTACCCACCTCATCACACACATGCAGAGCAAAGAAGAGTACCAGCATCCCAGTGGAAGGGTACCGCCCATGATGCTCTGTCCACCTGTCGTGGATGTACTTGAAGAAGGCTGGGTTGTAGATCTGGACCTGGGAGGAGAAGATGTAATGAGCACATGAGGGCTTCTGGGGCCTGGAGGCTCAGGCCAGGCTCTGAGCAGCTTCTGCCAGTTCCTCCATGCTTGCCAGTGGACCTGTTCATCAGGGTTCTCTGGTTCCTGCAGCCTCTGTGTGGGGTCAGGCATACCAGCAGATGGGGACTCTGAAGGTTCTAGAAGGGTTTTGGGGGGTAACTGAACCACAAGACCAGGCACAGCACAAGTCAGGTCTGCACTGTTTCCTCTGGGGTGGGGATGAAGAAGGGGGAGGAGGAAACTTACCTTTTCTTTGTCCACTCGAAGGAAGGACTTCACTGGGGCATAGGTGCTGAAAGCAGAAAGAAAAGTAACACTGAGATGGCTCCGTGGACCCAGGGATGCCTTTTCTCCCACTGAGGCCCGAGTGATGACAGCCTCACGACAGGCTCCCCTGCTTCCAGACTGCTGTCCCATAGCACACCACTGCAGCTCCTTGCTCAGAAACCTTCAGTGGCTCCCTATGTCCTTCAGGATGAAATAAGGATGGTAGACTAGTGGTTGCCTAGGGCTGGCGGGGGGAGGATGGGGTGGAGGGAGTGGGGGAGATGGCTAAGGGGTACAGGAGTATCTTTAGATTATCTTCATCTTTAGAACATGCATGTATTCTAAAATTCACTGTGGTGATGGTTACACAACTCTGTAGACATACTAAAAGCCCCTGAACTGTACTTTTCAATGTGTGAATTGTATGGTATGTGAATTATATCTCAATAAAGCTGTTTTAAAAAAACTACTTGGTGAATTGAATTTCCTGAGGTTCCCAGCTGTGATTGGGCAACTGCCTCCAAAGAAAGTTCTCAGAAGGCAGAGCTCCCACAGTAGGAGCTACCTCCCAGAAAGGAGACCTGGAAAAGTGTCCTTCTCCACCTTTCTACCACCAGTATGCTGGCTGCCACCATGCAGGGAGTGACCCAAAACAAGCTGTGGCCTCAGCTAACCACCGTTTGGGGCCCTCCCTACCACTGCTTCTCTCCTCACCTGCCCCTCTTGGCCAAAATATTCAATTAAAGGAATCCTAAGATCCGTTCCCTGGACAACTCCTCCCAAGGTGGGCCTGTCACCCATATCCCACTTCCAACCAGCAGAGGAGCTCACAATCGGATCTGCCCCGTGGACAGGGCGCTGGCGATCCACAGTAGGTCCAGGGCTTTGAAGGGCACCAGCACGAAGCTGACGTTGGCGGGCAGGTTCTTGGCACTCTCGGGGTACATGAAATGGTGGGTGGTTCGGCTGCCGACATCCTGCTCAAAGCCCACGGTTGGCGCCTGATTCATCCTGCAGGGACAAGAAGGTGGCGTGAGAAGACACCACCGTGGAAACTGGTACAAGAGGACAGTTTGTTGCTGGCCATCAAACATGTAAATAGGTGTGCACTTACCCAGCAATTCCATTCTTAAAATTTATCCTATAAAAATGGTTGCATAAGTGTGCAAAGGATATCCACTGCAGTATTATTTACAATAGTGAAAAGGAAAACCAGTCAAACAATAGAGAACTGGTTAATACATTTTGGTACATTCATGTAACAGAATAGCATGTAGTCATCAGAATGAACAAAGTAGATTAACGTGTGCTGGTAAGAAATATGTCCAAGAGTTACTGAGTGAAAAAAACCAAGTGGTGTGAGGAATCTCACGTCTTTCCTTTTAACACATATCTTTTGAATACCTGTGCAGTCAGAGGAAATTACAACCAGAAAAGGAAAACTGAAAATTAGATAGTGTGATTCCATTTTTTGTGAAAGAAAAAAAAAAAAAAGAAAGGATAGAAGGAGAGGGGGAGAGAGAGAGAGAGAAACGAAGGAAGGAAGAAAAGAAGGAATGAAGGAAGGAGGAAAGGGAGGAAGAATAAAAACTAACTTTTGTATATGAATAGAAAAAATCTGGAAGAGTATTAAAATTTTAACAATGGTTACTCTAAGGGAATGGGATAATTCACTTTTTTGAAAAAATATGTTTTATTTTTAGCTGCGTTGGGTCTTTGTTGCTGCTTGCGGGCTTTCTCTAGTTGCGGTGAGCAGGGGCTACTCTTTGCTGCGGTGCGCTGGCTTCTCACTGCGGTGGCTTCTCGTTGTGGAGCATGTGCTCTAGGCGTGCGGGCTTCAGTAGTTGTGGCTCATGGGCTCTAGAGCACAGGCTCAGTAGTTGTGGCACACGGGCTTAGTTGCTCCGTGGCATGTGGGATCTTCCCGGACCAGGGCTCGAACCCGTGTCCCCTGCATGGGCAGGCAGATTCTAAACCACTGCGCCACCAGGGGAGTTCTGGATAATTCACTTTTTAGTGAGTACATTTCTGGGGTTTTTTTCCCCAATAACAAGCACATGTTACTTTTATAATTTTTTTTTTAAAAGAAAAGACAACCTTTCACAGCTTACAGCTCACCTGGCTGTTCTGTCCTCTTTCCTAGAAGACACGGAAGCAAGACAAGAAGCTGAAGCACCCCCTTGGCCCCTAGGCGGATGGCTCAATTCTGCCCGTCCCAGACACCCTGTCACAGCACTTTAAATTCTTGTCTCCCCTTCCACTCCAAGGTCAAGAGGGATGCCCGCGTTGTGACAGAGCCCACCCTCAGCTGTCCTGGGCAGACGTGCAATGTGGGGCTGTCTCTCCTCTGCTGTCTTAGAAGAACCTGGAACCCCAGAGCAATCTCCCCCCTGCCCACCCCCCAGGCTGTGACACACCAAGAAGGCTTCTAACTCCTTTCAAGTGGTGCAAAACACAGGATCAAAGCTCCCTTTTTTTGGTGAGCATCTTAAAAACAAGTGATCCAGCTTTAAACACAAACCCGTTGGCCTTTTCTGTTGTGACGCATTGTGAGAACATTCCTATCTTGTGTGGGTCACAATTCAGAATCATACCACCTAGGCGGGTGACTGTAACCTGGGCTTCCACTGGGGACACAGGGATCTGGGAGAGAGGGAACAAAGTCTCCTCCACGCGCTTTCCCAGCTTTTTACGCCCATTCGAACGTTCCCTGTCCATAAAGTGGCCAGCATCCCCTAGCTGGGCCCTGGGTCACAGGGGTTCCCCTACTGCCTCCCTCCTGCCCATCTCCCATTGATGGCATGATGTGGTGACAGTGTGTCCAGGATGCCTGCCCCTCCCCACTCCCCCCCGCACTGGTCGCTGTGCTGTACCTCATGCCTCTCTGGTTCCCTTCCCTTGAGGGACTGGAGGTTATTTTGGGCTGGGAAACCAGGAGTGGCCTGATTTGGAACTAGAGAGCGAGTCCTTGTTCTTAGCCACTCCAGTTCCCGTCTGCTTCAAGCAAAAGCCTAGAATCTTTCCTGCAGCACCAACTGTGCTCTGGCCCCCGAACAGGGATTAAGATCCTGCCTCTCTTCTCCCAAATCCATTTCTTTAGAACTGCCAGTCTGCCTACCGTCTGGGTACCCCTCTGATGTCTTGGTCTTTAGGGTTCAGAGATACTGTCTCCTAGAGGGGATGAGAAGTATTTTTCCCATTCGTTAATAACAGTTTGCTGGGACTGCTACAGCTCCACACACAGCATTGGTCCTATTGTCACCAAAGCCACAGTCTGGATCTGCCTCTGCCATGACAGCCCTGGGGTCTGTGAGCAACAGAGCAGGAACAGAGCAGTTGGAGATGAAGCCTTAATGGGGATGGTGTTTCTCAGCTGGTGGCTGTGGATGCCTGGATTTGGCCTAGCATCCCCCTCTCCCCCGACTCCCAACCATTCTCAACATGAGAAAGGTTCTGCAAGGAATGTTGAAAGCCTCAGAGACATATTGCTGCCTTGGTGTTGCTATGGAGACAGCAACAGTCTCTAAGACAAAGCCCTTCCCCCTGCCTCCTGGGAAACCTAGTCTTTCTGCAGTGCTCATCCTAAGAGATGCTTAGTGAAAACTGGGCATTTTCAGTATCTTTACTCTTAGGGCTCTTCCTCCACCAAGGAGTGGAATGGAAGGATCCCCACTGTGGCATTTCCTGCTGCAAGTCTAGGGAGATAAGTCAGAAACCGCGGAAGTTCAGACGCAGAACGAGCAGCCCATGTCCGGGTCACAAATCTACCTCTAGCCCCGGCTCACACTCGGGCTACCTGCTCCTGTCCTCCTCTGGAATGAGTGCCCTCCCAGCCCTTCTCTTTTCCTCAACGCTGGGCACAGACGTCTGTAGAATGAATGAGCCCCTGCACAATCGAAATGCTATGAGGTAAAGGTAAGGGATGAGAGCCCAAAGCAGGCACCGGCAGCTCCTTTTTCTGCCCAGGACGCCCCTCCTCTGCAAGTCTGCCAGAGGCATCACCCATGGCTATTAAGCAAGACACTAGTTTGGGGCCCACACTCCTGGCCCAACCGCTAAAAGGGACCAGGCAAGTGAAAGGGCCTCTGGGGGGAGTTTTCACAAGACATCAGCCAGGAGTCTAGTTTCAGCTCTTTGCAGAGGCATTCAGAGTTGGAAGCTGAGCGCGGGCCTCAAGCAAAGTTCAGAATGACAGTTCTGCCTCCTTATCCACCCCGACAAACACAAGCGAGAGACTTGAGCCTCTGTCACAGCACCCCCTGCAGCTGGCCACTCCTACGCGGCCGGACAAGGCCAAGGAGGCCAAGGCCCCCTCCTGGAGGCCGGTCCTGGGTCCAGCCTTGAGCTCCCTGGGACTTACCTCATGATGAAGTTGTGCCCGTCCACATCCGGCCCGTAGCCAGAGCCCCGCAGGTTGCCCGAGTTCCCCACCACAGCACAGCGCCGGCACTGGCGGGGGTCCCGGAAACGGTAGGGGTTCTCGCCTGGTACTATCTGGAACAGCTTCTCCAGCACCTCGTTGGTGTTGTGTGACTTGAACTGGGGCTGCAACATCTGGGGAGGGGAGGGGAGGGGAGGGGAGGGGAGAAGAAAGAAGGAGGGGTGTGATCGGGAGGGGACTCCCGCCCGCTCCCCCTCTCTGCCCTCACCCTCCAGTGTCCAAGCGGCGCACGCCTCCTACCCGGGCTGTCAGAGGGCGGAAATCCTCCCTGAGCAGTAAGGACCCTCCCCTTGTTCAACAACAGCCAGGGAGGGCCCCGCTTTTGGGAGTAGCTCTGCGGTACTGGCTGGGCTCGGGGGTCAAGGTGCTATTCAACACCTTCTCCAGGGGTCTGCAGGCCTGTGCCGCGAAGCAGAGAGGCCCCTGCTCTGCTGTCCTCTCGGGGCAGCTCTGAGTCTCATAGTCATTTTGAGGTGCAGTTAATGTGGAAAGCCCCGGGGAGCTTCAGGGGCTTATTCCCAAGAAGCCTGCAAGGGGCGCCCCTGGGACTCAGCCTGAAACTCCAGGCAAGATCCACAGGATATCCGGAGCCCTGAGCCCTGGGGAAAAGACAAAGAGGCACAGATATTCTTTCAAAGTCAGAACAGCTGGAATGAAACCGGTCCCCTGCACCTCCCACCACCAGTGATGCAAGAGACCATGAAATGAGGCCAGAGCAGCACTTAAACGCCTATAGTGCCAGGCAGGTAACATGCAGGAGTGAAGAGGCAGGTGGGGCCTACAGCCAACAGGAGTTCCCATCAAAAAGGGGTGACTTCAACCAATTGCTGCCCTGTGGGACTGTCAGCCCAGAAGGACCAGATTTTCTGGTTTTTCAAGAGAAGCTGAAAAAAACAGATGTCCTGTGAAATATCCTGATTCCTAAATGATGGTAACTCATGCAAATAGTTTAAAAACATTGAGTGAGCTGGACTCGGCCCCTGGGCCGAATGCTCTGTGGCCCGAGCGGTAACGCTGCGGGTTTGCGGCTAAGCAGGAGCTGCTCAGGGGACAGAACGCATGGAGGGGATGGGTGGGCCTGCTTCTCTGCCTCTTCTCTGAGCACAGGAAGGGCCCCTGAGCACAAGAACATGAATTCAGTGTGGAGAAGCAGCTCAGCCCTGAGACAAGAATTTTAAGCTCATAGCAAAAGAGGGTGTCTGTGGGGAGCAGCAGAGAGGTGGCTTCTGGGGCTTAAACAGCCCTGAGTTCCATCCCCGTGAGCAGGGGCCTGGCCTGCCTCTCGGTCCATCCCTGCCCAGAGGCCACCACTGAGACCTATGACCCAGGCAAGCCCAGGGCACTCTCTGAACCTTGATCTTCCCCTAAAATGAAGGGTGTGACTATGCGCAACAGGCAGGACCCTTCAAGGGCTCCAGGCTGTCATGGGAAGGGCGTGTGTGGCTCCTGGTGACTCCTGCTCTGTAGACCCCCCATCCTTAGGGACTCTGACAGTCCGGGCTGGGAAGCAGGATCTCTGAGTGGCTCTGATAAGCCTGATTGCAAGAGCTCACCCTCACAGTTGTCCTAACTGTGAGAAAAAGGGAGAGTCACCACCCTCCCCATTTGCCAGCTGGGGAAACCAGGGACCACGAGCTGACTCCCAAGTCCCCCAGCAGGAAATGCCTGCAGCCTGCAAGCCCCCCTGGGTCAAGTACTGACGCTGCTCCACCCCTGACATGTGTGGCAACCAGGTGGCCCTGGCAAAGCCTAGGGAGTGACGCTCCAGAGATGACAGGGACAAGGTGAAGGGAGATAAAGCAGCAGCAAGGTGACAGGATCCGGAAGAGCTTGGGCACACCTGTCCCCCCATCCCCTCCCCTTCACCTCCCTTAGCCCCCAGAGGAGTTGCTGATGCTTCCCTGTCCCAACCCAGAAGAAAGGCTTTTCCAGCAATTGGAAGGAACCAAGTGAGTGGCATGGTGTCTCAAATTATTTTGAGCAAACATTTACAAATTAGGATACTGCCTGCATAGCAACAATCACTGGAGCTGAACCGCTGCCTCCTTTATAAAGGGCAGGCCTTCTTCCTGTTGCCATGCTCACTTCTCACCATCTTCTCCCTGGGGAACCTGTTTCTCCTGTCTATTTCACCTCCCTGGTCCAGCAAGGCATTTCTGGTCTATGTTTGGCCTCTACAGGCACTAGAAAATATTAGTTCTCTTTCCTTCCAGGCCAAAGCTCGCTCTCCCCTTCACAAACTGTGATCCTAGTAGCTGGCCCTGGTCCAGCGAACCTCACACTTTGTCAAGGCTCTGGGGGCCAGAAGACAGACAGCCCCAATCCAAGAGGGGGCTCTAAGGGTGACTCCCAAACAAGGGGACAGACCCCCGGAGAGGAGGCAACAAAGGGGAGGCAGGAAGGGCCACAGCATTCTCACCATCCACCACCTCTGGACCTCTGGGGGCAGGTCCATGTTCTCTCGGGTCCAGACCGGGGAAATGTTGCTGTTGAAGTGGCTGTCGAACCACTCAGAGGCGCCAGCGTCGCCCATGCAGCGGCGACAGGCACAGCTCTTGCCGGCGGGCCCCTCCTTGCTGAGGCGCTGAAGGCCGGTGTAGCCGGGCACCAGCTTCACCCGGTGGGTCCCGTCCAGGGTGCCCGAGTCCAGGTCGGGCAGGGTGGCCATGCTGTGGTGGGAGTAGGTGAACAGCAGCGACATGATGAACACCAGCAGGAAGGCCACGGAGATGAACCACACCCGCAGGGAGCACTTCATGGTTCGGCGCCCCGGGGAGCTGGGGCCTCAGCCCGGCAGTCAGGCGGGGGTCACCGTGGCCACTCCTTTCCCAGCCCGCTGATGGGCCAGCCACAGCGCAGCCTGCTTGTGCCGGCACCACACGCAAAGGGCATGTGGGCTCGTGCTGAGGAGGGGGCAGGGGCAGGGGTCCCACGCCACGGCCTCCCTCAGCGTCAGGAGAAAGCACGTCGGCAGCAGTGGCTCCCCCGTCCCTGAGCCGCCTGGCCCTGCTTATGGCTTCATTGGGTCTCTCCGTCACTAGCTGGGCCACAGAGGCTCTGCTTCTCCTGGAGCCCTGGCAAGGGGGAGGTCAGTCCATCCCAGCCCTCTAGTCCCTTGGGGTTGCTGGCTACCAGCTCTGGGGGTCCACCTCTTTGGCGGCTTGAAACGATCCAGTCTGGAGCATTCGGGGTCCTTGTGGCTCATGAGCAGATGCCGAGGCGGCCCCTCGTCCCCTGCAGCAGGGAAGCCCTTGAACCCCAACCACAGCAGAGAGCACGTGGGCTTCAAGCAGCCTGAATTTCATGTAAGAGTCTTCCCTCTCTCAGTTGGCCCTCAGGGCCCAACCCCTCTGCCAGGGGAGGAAAGGGAACCAAGCCCCAATCCAGAGAGAAGAAACCCAGGAAGCTCCGTGGGTTCCAGAAAACTCTTCAGAGACCAAGATCCTCCTGGCGTTAGGTTCTGCCCTTCTACTTCCCATCCGAGACGCCAGCCCCTTTCCCCCGACAGTCGCAGCCCCAACTGCCGTTGTGTAGGGGTGGTCAAACTCCGGCTCCTGCTCTGAGGTCCCCTGGGGCCTGGGAACAGCCGCTTCTCAGCAGGGTGTTGCTTCGAATGCCATCGGGGTCAGCCGAGCGAGTGTAAGCCCAGCGAGTGTGAGCCGAGCTCCAGGCCAGGGCCCGGGCCTCCGTCTTGGTGCTGCTGGCCCAGGCTTGGAGGCTGCTCTGCCCATCTCCGCTCCCCTGAGGCCTCTGTCCTGCCCTGAGCTAGCAGTAATCCCCTGGCAGGTTCCCCTCACTCGTCAGGCGCCAGGCTGCCGCAGCATGACTCTGAAATTGCAGAAAGGAAAAATAATGTGCAGACAGATCACACATGCACACGTGCTCTCCCCCAGCCCTGCCCCCAAGTCCCAGAGGGGACAGAGCTGGCAGTAGAGGAGATGCCTACTTAACTGAAGGGTGGACAAGAGAAAGGGCTCTTCCCTCTAACTGCAGATAGCATCACTCTGCTCTCCTTAACTCGGGCCTCTAAAGACCAGATTAGATCGCCACCCTCACTCATTAGCCAGAAGGTAAACAAGGACGGAAAGTGAATTCCCTAGAGCCACAGGGCAAGTCACTGGAAAAGCCAGGTTTAGGAAGTTCCTATTCCAGCTATATGAGGTTAATTTCAGGAAACTTAAGAGAAAATGGCCCAGAGAAAAGACGGTAGGGGACTGCAGATATGACCCCCTGCCCGGGCATTCTCTACCCCTGAGAAGAGGTAGAGAAGCCCCCACAAAGTGAGGGGGGCGGTTGACCTGAGCCCTGGGATTTGCCCTCTCCCCTCTGCAGTGTGGGCTACAGATGAGGCATTCCTGGCTTAGCTGGGTGATTCATTAACAATCCTTCCAGCTCTGGTGTCAGGGAGAGAACCTGACCATGTCAGGATGCTCAGCACCACTGCCGCTCAGCCCTCTGGACAGTTGCCTTCCTCTGCAGGTTACCAAATAAATGCCATGGGCGACTGACAGCCTGAGGCCCTGTGCTGCCCTGGGCAAGAGCAGGGAGAAGAGGCAGCAGGGTGCTTTGGGGATCCACCCTAAGGAAAGGAGCCTGAATCCATGCCACGTGCTAGGGAACCAGGGTAAGAGTCAGGGACAAGGCTGAGAGTGGAGCCCCCGGGCCCTGGCTCCATGCCATGGGGAGCACTTAATCCTAGAGGCCTGCCTGTCCCCACCAGCTCCTCTCCAAGTCCAGCCAGCCCTGGTTCTGACCCGGCCCCTGGGCCTCACAGCTGCTCTCGGAAAGCTCCAGCTCCAGCCATCTCCTCCGGCTCCTCTGGCTGCTGCCACCAGCTGCACAGAAGGCATCTCAGGCTCTATGTTCAAGAACTCCGCCGCCCCCTCCATTCACAGCAGCTCAAATTTCTGGGGCCAAGCCAAACCACAAAGTCATCAGGGAACAGGACTAACACGTTCCAATAAGGAGACATTATTCTGGGTGGGGAAACAATGCTCACAGACGTGAAGGAACTTGCCTAGTCACAACCTCCTGAGTGTAGCTGAGATTTGAGTCCAGGTCTATCCAGTTCCAAAGCCTGCAACTGGCCAGGGCGTAGAAAGAAGCCCATGGGTTCCTTCAACTACCCAGAGGCTCCAGGGTAAGAGACAAAGAGACACAGAAGCCAGCTTCCCAGGGTCAAGAGTGAAGCCGCCCACAGGCCTCACCGGGGCTCCCAGCTCTAACCCACAGACCCAGTGGCACTGGTCCAGTGTGCTCCTTCCAAAGGTTCTACTGCACCCTTTGGCATGCCGGACTCCATGCACAGCCTTTGGCGGCGCTGTCTGTAAATAGAAGCCAGGTCACTGTCTCTTCTAGGCCTCGCTTTGCTCATATCCATGCCCAACATCTAAGGAAAAGAGCTCTGTTTTGCAGGGTCTTGCTCCCAGCATCCTGTGACCTGAGGAGAGCCAGCCATGAGGCAAGCGGCCCAGGAGGTGGTGACTTTCCAGGCTGAGCAAGGGATGGTGCAAGGGGCCTGGCTGGGGAGACCTGGTTTCTGGTGCGTGGCCCACTGTGGCCCCCGAAGGCAGACTTGGGCAGAAGCCGGCACAGGAGGCTCTGAAGGAAACACCTCTCATGTTGGGGAAGACCGTAACTCCTTGCAGTCTGAACTCAACAAAGGGGGCATCTGACGTAACCGGCTGCCTTGTCAGGGGGAGGAAAAGCCCCGGTTTCGTCACTGTGTTGGGGAAGAGCAGAGAGGGTATTCCCAAACATGGGTCACCGGCAAAAGCCCTTGCTCTGGAAATCCCAAGGCTGGGCTGCTTCTGGGAACGTGTGCTGAGGGCAACTGAGGGCACAGGGCAGAACGGAACAAGAACGGTCAGAGGCCCCAGACATGCACCCCGAATCCCAGAAGTCACCTGGTTAAGAGCTTTTATGCACATCATTTGCTCTGGGGTACTCCCCGTGCTCTCCAGTTGTCAATGCCTAATTCTCATTTCTCCCTTTCACAGCTGCTCTGATCTTTCACTTTAAGCCCATGCAAACCCCAATGTAAAAAAGTCAGGGGAAGGGCACACATTTGGGCATCAGCTCCCACCTGTGGTGCCCACAGAGGGAAGCAGGCCAGTCCTCCAGGGCCACCTGGCTGGTGCTGGCTTATTTATTCATTCGATAGATACTTAATGGGCCGGCGCAGGGCTGCGGGGGCTAGTGTGGGACGGTAAACACGCGTCCTGTCCTAATGGAGCTTCTGGTCTAGCGGCAAATACAAAGGCAAGGCACAGGGGATTACAAAGTGCCATGACAGGGAAGTTACAGGGTGCTGTGAGAGGGAACAGAGTACACGAGGAGGAAACAGCCTGACCTGTGAAAAACATGGCAAGAGGGGCTTCCCTGGTGGCGCAGTGGTTAAGAATCCGCCTGCCAATGCAGGGGACACGGGTTCAAGCCCTGGTCCAGGAAGATCCCACATGCCGCAGAGCAACTAAGCCCGTGCGCCGCAACTACTGAGCCTGTGCTCTAGAGCCCGCGAGCCACAAC
>NC_041230.1:43125723-43134313 GCF_002837175.3 Physeter macrocephalus | reverse complement strand
CCGCGTTCCGCAACAAGAGAAGCCACTGCAATGAGAAGCCTGCGCACTGCAACGAAGAGTAGCTCCCACTCGCTGCAACTAGAGAAAGCCCGCACGCAGCAACGAAGACCCAACGCAGCCAAAATAAATATAAAAAAAAAAAAAAAAAAAAAAAAAAAAAAAAAAAAGGCATGGCAAGAAGGCCAGCAAAACTGGGGAGGGTGTCAGAGAGGTAGGCACGAGGGGCCCGGACACAGAGGCCTTTGAAGGGATTAGGATTTATTATTAATTTGATGGGAGGGTTTTGGGGAGGGATGTGTCATGACCTGATTTATATTTTAAAATGGACCCTTGGAGCAAATTTTTTAAAACTAACAGTACTAAGAGTTTAGAGAAGATGCAGACTATCAAGAACACTCACTCACCATTGGTGGGAAAATAAATAGGTACAATGCTTGGGAGGCTAATTTGGCATTACTTAAAAAACACGGGGCTTCCCTGGTGGCGCAGTGGTTGAGAGTCCGCCTGCCGATGCAGGGGACACGGGTTCGTACCCCGGTCTGGGAAGATCCCACGTGCCGCGGGAACTCACACTATAACATCCAGGAAATTCCTCTGGACGGGAAGAAGGTAGATGAGACAAGAAGAAGGGTCTATAGGGGCTTCAGAAGTACTGGGGAATATATTACTCCTTAATCCAGACAGTAGAAACAGAGTATTTAAATTTTTTATTCTTTAAGGAATTTATATGATATATACTATTCTGAATGTGTGATGCATTTCATTATAAAATCTAACTTTTTTTTTTTTAGGTTAAAACATTTCTTGCTAAGGGACTACTCTGGCTGCTGTGTAACACTAGCAGGGGACCAGAGAGAAGCTACTGCAATATCCCAGGCAGTGGAGGTGGTGAGAAGCAGCTCCAGGTATTCTGAAGAGTTTTACTGATGGTTGAGATGGAGGGTGGTTGGTGGGAGAGGAAGACTGAACCGGGGGCACAGGGCCTTGTGGCCCGAGCAACCTGGTGGGCGGGGTGCCATTCTTTCATACAGAAAAGTCAGGAAAGAAATGGGTTTGGGTAAGAAAAAAAAAAAAAAAGAGTTCTGTTTACAACAGGTTAAATTTGAGATGCCCTTTAAATGTCCAGGTGGAAATGGCAATCGGCAGCAGGACACAGATGTCTGAAGCTCATGGATGAGGTCAGAGCTGGAGGGATACATCTGAGAGTCATCAGAGCACAGTTCCTTCTTAAAACTACAGGACCAGAAGAAATTATTGACGAAAGGCCTGGCATAGATAAGAGAAGGCTGTCAGCAGTAACCTTCACAATGGCTGATCCAGAGGTTTGGAGGGGGTGAACACCTGACTGGATGAGAAGTGGCCAACAGGCAGGTGAAAAGGTGCTCAGCATCATGAATTATCAGGGAAATACATATCAAAACCAGACACCACATCCCTCTCACTAGGATGGCTATAATCAAAAAGACAGATAATAACAAGTATTAGTGAAGATATGGAGAAACTGTAACTCTCATACATTGCTGGTGAGAATGTGAAATGGTGCAGCTACTTTGGAAAACAGTCTGGCAGTTAAAAGGTTAAACAAAGAGTTACCGTATGACTCAGCAATTCTAATCCTAGGTCTATACCCAAGAGAAATGAAAATATATATCCACACAAAAACACGTACACAAATGATTATAGGAGCATTATTCATATCAGCTCCAAAGTGGAAAGAACGCAAAGTTCCATCAACTGATGAATAAACAAAATGTCAAATATCCATACAATGGAATCTTATTCAGCCATAAAAAGGAAGCGCTGATCCGTGCTACATGGATGAACCTTGAAAACATGGTGCTAAGTGAAAGAAGCCTGACACAAAAGACTACATATGATGTGATTCCATTTATATGAAATATCCAGAATAAGTAAATCCATAAAGTAGATTAGTGATTGCCTAGGGCTGGGGGTTGGAGGAGACGGGGAGCAACTGAGAATGGGTATGGCATTTCCTTCTGGGATGATGAAATGTTCTAAAATTGTTTGTGGTCTAATTGCATAACCATGTGACTAGACTAAAACCAACTCACTTGTACACTTGAAATGGCTGAACTGTATGGTATGTGATTTATATCTCAATAAAAGTGTTACTAAATAAAGGGAATTAGATAAAATAGAATAGGAGATATTACAGAATGTTTGTATACTGGTGGGGATGGTTCAGTAGAGGGAGAAGTTAAAGCTGCAGGAAAAAGAGGATAATTAAGAAGCAGAGTCCTTGGGACTTCCCTGGTGGCTCAGTGGTTAAGAATCCGCCTGCCAATGCGGGGGACACGGGTTCGAGCCCTGGTCTGGGAGGATCCCACATACCGTGCAGCAGCTAAGCCCGTGTGCCACAACTACTGAGCCTACGCTCTAGAGCCCGTGTGCCACAACTACTGAAGCCCACGAGCCTAGAGCCCGTGCTCTGCAACAAGAGAAGCCACTGCAATGAGAAGCCTGCGCATCGCAAGGAACAGCAGCCCTCCACTCGCCGCAACTAGAGAAAGCCGCAACTAGAGAAAGCACAGCAACAAAGACCCAATGCAGCCAAAATAAATAAATAGATAAATAAAAAAGAAGCAGCAGCAGAGTTCTTGAGCAGCAAGAACGGGGCAGAGGGCTTCCCTGGTGGCGCAGTGGTTGAGAGTCCGCCTGCCGATGCAAGGAACATGGGTTCATGCCCCGGTCCGGGAAGATCCCACATGCCGCGGAGCGGCTGGACCCGTGAGCCATGGCCGCTGAGCCTGCGCGTCCGGAGCCTGTGCTCCACAACGGGAGAGGCCACAACAGTGAGAGGCCCGAGTACCGCCAAAAAAAAAAGAACGGGTCAGAGGGTGGGGGAGCCAGTGCCCGAATGGAGAGGGGTGACCTGCCTAGCAGGAGGTGAAGCAGAGCATGGGCACAGGCACAGGGAGGGATGCATCTTTATTGCTGGGGTTGGAGATTTACAGAAATCAGACGTGAAACAGTCCTCTAAGAGAGAAGGAGAGTAACGAGGGAAATTTAGTGGGAGGCAAGGCAATACTAGGGTCTTCTGAGAGGTTTGTGGTCACAAATTTAGCAAATTTGGTGAGACCAGTTAACGATAAATACCCCCTGAATGGCTGGCTGAGCTCAAAATGCCGAGGCTGAACAGAGGAACTGGAGACCAGAATCCAGAAGGTCAGGGGCAGCCTTGAAGAACGGATGGTCTTGCCTAGAGCCTTCTACCAATCAGGGGATGCATGCTTGAACAACTACGTTAATACAAGGAAACAAGGGAAACCAAAGGAGGCCCTGGCCAGCTTGCAGGTGGAAGAAAGGAAAAGCAGGCATATGGGATTGAGCAGCAAAGCTTGCCCCAAAGGAAAACGGACGGAACTGGGTTTTGGAGGCTAGTGTGGTTTTAGAACCAGTCTCTGGTCAGTTCCCAGGAGACAACCCATCAAATTAACCTAATGAAGTACAGGACATAGCACAGCCTCAGACCAGCGCAGCTGAACACAATCTTCTTGGCAGGCAGAGAAAAGAAATGTCAAAATAAGGAGCTGAGGATGGGGGGAGGGAGACTGCTTGAATCTGGAGGGGGTGGAGAGAAAGAAAAAAATCCCAGCCCAAGACGCTGATAAAGCACCCTCCTTCCACCCACTGACACAAAGCCTAAGGATGTGTCCCAGAGCCTCAATGTAAAGGCATCAAACCACAGTTGAGTACTCATATTGCATGGTGTTTTATGAGTTTCTGAGCATTTGCAGGCATAGCCTCTCATTCGGTATTCACAAAAGTCCCAAGAGGAGCTGAAACAGGTCAGCCAGGCGATAAGCGACAGAGCTTTAGTATCATTCCAGGTTTGACGGCTCCAAGGCCAGTGCTCCTTCCAAAAGCCCCCATTGCCTCCCAGAGAGGTTTTTCCCACTAACTGGGGTACAACCATCAAAGGGTTCCCTGTGTCCCAGAACCTTGCCAACCTAGCAACCCAGCAAACTCCCTGCTTGCTGGGTGTGGCAACAGCCGACACCAGCAGAAGATGCCCTGGGGTGTCAGTCATTACCTGGAAGAAGAGACCTGACAGCCCCTCCCTCACACTCAGCTGAAGCCCAGAGAGGCACATCCTTGATGTGTCTGAGAACTGGTTGCTTCACCTCTGCATGCTTGGCTGACTGAAGTCATCACATTGCAACATGCTGGCACCACCCTCTGGCACACACCCCTCAGATATCCTAGTGACTCAGGCCTCCTCGCTCCCCAGTTACAACCCCTCTGGCAGTGTCTGCCTCAGGAGCCCCTGTCTTCCTGCAGGACACCTCACTTTGCCTTGATGTCGAGTCTGAGATCTCAGCTCCAGTACTTCTGACGCTGTCCTGAGTTGGCAGTCAGGAAACCAGAAATAAACCATCAGTCTTCATCGCAAGCGGACCGATGGTGCACCCTAAGAAACAGGCTCTAAGCGGGGGAATGCTGGGCTCTAAGGCACGGGGAGAGGGTGGGGCAGGGGGACAGCTGGGATGTGGGGTCCCGGCTCTGCACCACACCTGCCCCTTAAAGGGAGTCCCAGTGTGATTTGTTGGTGTTGGGCGCGGGGGAGGAGTCCAGGAATTTGTTATACATATCTACAGTAGGCAGGGAGCGATCTAGAAAAACAATACCGTCTCAGTAGCAAGGCAAAGCCAGACAGCAACTGTTGAGGAGAGGCAGGAACATGGGGCGAGGAATAAATAGAAAGTTATTTAAAGAACAGAACCACCTGTATGATGAAGGCCAGGGCGGCTCCTGTTAAGCCCCTGTGTCCGCCGACCAGTCTCTCCAGGCTCCAGACCACTTCTTATTTGCATTTTATCCAGTCTGGTAGTTTTTTTCTTTTTAACACATGAGTATAACCCTTTACCCTGATGTATTTGGACTCATGTTACTATCTTTGTTTTCTCTTCACCAGTTTTCCTTTAGCTCTTTTTTCTTTTCCTGACTTGTTGGACTGACACACTATACCTACCCCCGCCACTTTTTTCCCTCCTGGCTTGGAAATTATATTCCTCTTCTTTTAGTGGTTATCTTAAATTGTTAGCATATATACATTGTCCTAATGAGGTCTACAGTTTTCAGCAGTACTATTCTGTTTAACAAGGCAGAAACCTGATGTGATTTAACAATGAAATTCCCTTCCTTACTTTACCTTATTCTTCCTTGATAATGTGGTCAACAATTTTAGTTTTCCTTTTGTAAAATTAAAAAACAAACTAGACACTGGATTTCTGTTTGTGTGTTTTGCTATCTGTGGCAGACACTGTTGGTTGCCTACCAGCAGCCACTCCCCCTTCTTTCCTGCTAACAGAATCCTGATTTTGCTCAGGCAGCAAAGAACCCAGTCCCAGGAGATGAGGTAAGCCTGGTCAAAGCCAACCACAGTAAGCCTGTTCCCTTTTACCAGGAACTGGTGTAAGAACAAACCAGCTCGGGCCAATGAGACATAAGGAGATGTCTGCTGGGGCCTTCTTGGACAGATTCTCCTTCCCAAAAAAGAGGCACATTAGAAAGCTTCCTTTCTCTTAGCATCTCCCTGCCTTCCTGCTTGGCAAACTATAGGGTGATGATATGTTACCTAGAGCAGCAGCAGCCGTCTCACAACCATGAGAAGAAGATCTTATACCCTTAATATGGCAGAGCAGAACAATGGAATGATCCAGGGTTCTTCATGTCAATATCAGACCACTGCCCAAGCCTGGAACTCCCTACCTCCACACTTCTCATTATAAGCTAATTAAATATTTTCTAGAGTTTAAGTCACTGTTAGTGACTTAAGCATCCAGATATACTGTCTATAGTTAAATTTACCAACATACTATTTCAATTTCTGGGCTCAATGCTGGTGCTAGCAACCTCCTCCTTCCCCTGAGTTTTCTTCTTACCGAAGTATACCTTTAGTAGTTATTTTAGCCAGGATCTATAGATAAAACTGTCTTAGCATGTCCAAAAATGTCTTTATTTCACCTCATTCTTGAATGATAACCGGATATAGAATTCTAGTTTCCCTAAGATAGTCCTCTATCATCTCTGGCATCTAATGTTGATGAAATGTTGTCTGCCGGTCTCATTGTTGTTTCTTTGAATTCTGTTATTTCTCTGGTAGTTTTAAATATTTTCCCTTTATTCTTTTATTTTATTTTGGCTGTGCCATGCGGCATGTAGGATCTTAGTTCCCTGACCAGGGATCAAACCCGTGCCCCCTGCAGTGGAAGCATGGAGTCCTAACCACTGGACCGCCAGGGAATTCCCATATTTTCCCTTTATTCTTATCTGCAGTTTCACTATATCTAGGTATTTATTTTGTTTGGTATTCGTGCTGTTTCTTCAATTCTGGAATTCTCAGCCATTATCACCTCAAATATTTTTTTGCCATCTCCTTGACGAATATCTGGAATTCCTACTAGACTTGTGCTAAAGCCTGTCACATGTCCTCCATGTCTGTGCTGCATTCTAGACTAATTCCTCAGCATTAGCTTCCAATTCATGAGTTCTATGTGTCTAGGCTACAGCTATCCATTGTTTCAAATTCTAATTACACGAATTTTTGCTGCTAGAATTTTTAATTTAAAATTTTCATATTCACATATTCTTGTTTCTTTTACAACTTCCCTTTCTTTTCTTTAATGAATCTCCTGTTTCCCTAATCTCTTTGAGGATCCTTAACCTATTTCTATTAAAGATATTTTCTGATTACTCTGTTATTTTCATTTCTTCTGGGGTAACTTTTTCTTTGCTTTTGTTCTTTTTTCATATTAGTTTTCCTCACGTTTCTGAATATATAAGCTCATCCCTCCCCCATCTGGGGGTTTTCACCTTTGCCTCCCCAGGTCCTTTGGGTCTCCTGGTCTAGAATCATATCTTGTAGTACCAGCTCAGCTTAGGTCCAGGCTCTGATGTTCTGTCCCCCTAGGTAAGCATCTTCAAGATAAGCCACAGCCCCAGGGAATGGGTGACAGCAACTGTTTTCCCAGCCCCTGGGTTCCAGCAGTGGACCAGCTCTAATTCCATGCACTTCATAGCTCTGTTACCCCAGATTTCTAGCCACTTCTGCCTGCATCCAGTCTCAGAGACCAGCAGGCCTGCAGCTTCTGCCCTGCTCTCCCCTGTGTGTTCTTGCTCTAGTTCTCATCACAGGGATGTTTATCATTTTGTGTGGGGAGGGAGGGGGAGTACATGACTATGTTCTCAGCATTTTTTCTTTTAATTTTTATTTATTTTATTTATTTATTTTAGACGTTGGGGCGAGCGGGGGCCACTCTTCATCGCAGTGCGTGGGCCTCTCGCTATCGCGGCCTCTCTTGTTGCAGAGCACAGGCTCCAGACGTGCAGGCTCAGTAGTTGTGGCTCACGGGCCTAGTTGCTCCACGGCATGTGGGATCCTCCCAGACCAGGGCTCGAACCCGTGTCCCCTGCATTGGCAGGCAGATTCTCAACCACTGCGCCACCAGGGAAGCCCCATTTTTTCTTTTTATGTATTACTGCCATGTGTTTAGAGTATAAATTTACAGTGCCATCTTGACTGGATGAGTTGGATTAAACTATTTATACGAAGGAACTGGGAATCCCTGCCAATACCAGTCTCCTGAGAAGGTATATCAAACCATCTCTAACGAGATTCACAGAACTCCGGCCAATACACTGAGGGAAGCCGACTGAGACAGCCTGGGGTAAGCTGATCAAAAGTTCCAATTAAAACTGCTCTCCCATCCCCACCCCATCTTCATTCCAGTCCACCGTGGGATGGAGGCAGGGGTGGGCAGACATGCAAATAGGATCTTTCAGATGTGGTCTGACCAGGCCTTCACTGAGGAAGGCCAGCCCTGCCTTCAGCCCCTCTTCCACACCACTTGAGCATTTCCCAGTGTTTCACCTGGCCGGGGAAACATGCATACTGGCCACATGGACACTCTTGATAAAAGGTCCATCCGACTCTCTTCAAGTCCCCAGACCACCTGCAGCAGGCCCAGCCCTTAGTTTCAATTACATCAGAACAGCAGTGAACTCAGGAGCCATATTCGAGTCCAGGCTATCACCAGGCAGCTAGCCACTTTTTCTTTCCAGGCCAAGGTTCTTGAACCATCAGAGGAAGGCTATCCCACCTCCAGCCTCTTCCTCTCTGATTATCTCCTGCTTGTTCCTGCTGACCACCACTTTGACTTCCAAGCCATCACCATCAGCTTTCTTGACTCAGACCCTTCCTTGCTTGTTTCTTTCAGCTGCTAATGGCTTCGGAAGGTTCGGCCCTCAGCCCTTTTTCTCCTTTGCCTCTCTACAGTGCCCCACCCCCCTCCAAATCAAAAGCCTGCCCTTCTACCCTAGATTCTAGATTATATTCTCAATTGCCTCTTTAGCCATGTGGCATTTCAGACTTAACAAACTCATCACCTTCCTGCGTTCAAAAGCTTATGAGGGGCTTCCCTGGTGGTGCAGTGGTTTAGAGTCCGCCTGCCGATGCAGGGGACGTGGGTTCGTGCCCTGGTCCGGGAAGATCCCACATGCCGCGGAGCGGCTGGGCCCGTGAGCCATGGCCGCTGGGCCTGCACGTCCGGAGCCTGTGCTCCGCGAC
>NC_041230.1:43074982-43125690 GCF_002837175.3 Physeter macrocephalus | reverse complement strand
TTCGTGCCCCGGTCCGGGAAGATCCCACATGCCGCGGAGCGGCTGGGCCCGTGAGCCACGGCCACTGAGCCTGCGTGTCCGGAGCCTGCGGTCCGCAACGGGAGAGGCCGCAGCAGTGAGAGGCCCGCGTACCGCAAAAAAAAAAAAAAAAAAAAAGCTTATGAGATGGAGATGCAGCTCTCTCAATCATGGGGCCAAGGTCAGGCTCTTTCACATAGCATCCAGAGATCCCCAAACCAGGCCACCCTCCTAAGCCTCATCTCTCACCGTGTCCTACCCTTCAGGGGTTATGAGCTAATTTGGACCACAGGCCAAATCTGGCCCATATTTATTAATATCCTACGCGAAACCTAAAAAGACACAGACATGTTTATCTCCTTCACTTAAGCTCTAAGTGTACAGACACCATGTTATTTAATTCACTATCTAGCATTGGCCTTCATATAGCAGGCATCAAAAAATATTTGTCCATGGGGGGGGAGGGATAATTTAGGAGGTTGGGATTAACATATACACACTACTATATATAAAATAGATAATCAACAAGGACCTACTGTATAGCACAGGGAACTCTACTCAATACTACGTGATAATATGGGAAAAGAATCTGAAAAAGAATAGACACATGTATATGTATAACTGAATCACTTTGCCCTACACCTGAAACTAACACAGCACTGTAAATCAACTACACTCCAATATAAAATAAAAATTAAAAAAAATTTTGTCCAACTGAATATCACCTCTCTACATAACCGCAGGGTTATAAGAAGCAGAAGAGGGGAGTTCCCTGGTGGTCCACTGGTTAGGATTCGGAGCTTTCACTGCCGTGGCCCGGACTCAATCCCTGGTTGGGGAACTGAGATCCCTCAAGCCGCACGGCATGGCCAAAATAAAAAATACATATAAATTTTAAAAAGTAAAAAATAATAAAAAATAAGAAGCAGAAGAAATAAATGGTAATGAAAAAATGTTTTGAAGCCACTTTCATAAATCACTGTATAAATATGCAGATGGAAGTGATAATTATATTCAGCCCCCACTCTTTCAGCTTTGACATTCTAGAAGTGAAAGCTTTCTCTAACTTCTCGTGGACCACCAAGAAACACGAGGCCTCAGGTACAAACCAGATTTCACAAATCGGAGGCCATGAGAAGGGTGAGTATGTAAAAGCTAGAGAAGCTGCCGGGACGGTGGGAACAGTTGAAGTGGACTGCTCTTAAGCTTCTGTCAGCAGAGACACACCAGGGCTGCTAGGGACAGTACTCTCTCTGATGGCTCCCCTAAGCACCGCAGGCTGCTGGCTAAGTCCTCCCTAGCTAGGACTTGTCAGATCTCACAACCATCCACCGCAGCTCAAAGTCCCTTTCCAGTCAAGTCTCCCAAACTGAAGAAGGCACCTAGAAACACTTGGCTTCACATTCTGGTTTTGCCGCTTGTCAGCTATTAACCATTTAGCCCCTCTGATCCATGCCCTGATCTGTAAAATGGGAGTACCATCTATTTTGGAGGGTTTCTGGAAGGACAAGAGCCGGAAAGCTCCCAGCCTCAGTTCCTGTGCTCCTGGGATGGGCGGGTGGAGGGCCACGGTTTGGTTAGTCCCAGACTCAGCCTGGCCAGCTTTCTGGGCTGCAGGCCCGTGACCCTGGATAGGCACCACAGGTTCCTCAGCACCCTCAGCCCCACTCCAGCCCCGGCCTCCCCAGGCCAGCACCGCCAGGGTCTTGCTCCAGAGCTTCCTTCCCTGCCTAACCACAGGCACTGCCCGCCCACCCCATCGACCCCCCACAGTGGCAGCTTCCGGGGAGGTGGAGTGGGCAGCGTAGACCTGAGGTCTCAGAGCCAGCTCTGCCCCAATGACCCCCACCCCCAGGCTGCACAGCGAGCAATGCTGTGTCCATCCTGTGGCAGAGCTTGTGGGTCACGCAGCCTGTCACCTGTTCCCTGGCTTCATCACACTACACAGAACAGAGGGCTGCCCTGAGCTGGTTCTAAACAGCTCACTGAGGTCCATCCCATACTTGGCCACCTCTGTGGCTCTGTAGACACAAGTTGGCAACAAGATTCTAGAAGAGACACACAGCATCTCACACGCGTTTCATTCTACAGATGACGCACCCGGGAGAACTTTTCAACCGAGATTTTTAAAAGCCTTAGTCTTTGGTGTCTTCTTTTAAGTTTTCAAACTGTAAGTATTGGGCTTTGTATTTTGATGAAAACTCAGAATAGTGGCATTTGGGGCCTGTGACCAGTAATCAGACCAAACTTGTAACGGACCATGGATCTGAATAAACCTGTTCTTGGTCCTGAAAAAAAAAAAAGATTCTAGAAGAGACAAAGTTTATAAGGGGGTTCCTCTACAGGGCTGAAAGCCTCTGACATTGAGAGAAGCAGGAGATGGACCGCCCTGGCAGTCCAGGGCTTAAGATTCCGCACTGGAGCCCCCCCCCGCCCCCCCCCCCAAAAAAAATAAGAAGAGAGGCAGGAGAGAGGCGAAAGACCCTGAAGGTAGGAGATTGGGAAAGAAATCTAAGCTTCTTTGAGGACTTTTGGAGGAAGCAGGGAGCAGGATGAATTAAATGGTGGCCTAGGGCATGTCAGAGAGGAGTCTGGAGAAGCTGAGGTCTAGACCTTATTGCCCAACTCTCCCTTCCAAGGGCAATTAAACTTGACTACCCCACCCACACCCAGGGTCAGGGGACCACTGGCTTACAATCTGCTCTGATTTCCTCTAAAGATAAGGTTCAAAGCGTGGGAGGCTTGGCTTTTCTTCACTGCTTAAGATTCAGATCTCAGTCACACCAGAGATGTAATGAAGAGCCACAGAAAAGCTGCCGGGCCCTCCTTTTCCTTCTGCACCTTGTCAGGATGCCTAGGGGATGCTTCAGAATCTCAAGAGAAAAGCAAAGAATGTGTTCATTCAGCAAATATTTATCTCAACGGGGAGTAGCAGACAGCATGGGAAGAGCCCCAGGCCTCTCCCTCCTTGTATGGCCCCTTAGCAAAGCTCTTCTCTCTCCAGCCTCGAGGCTCCTGCTCTGTCGAGGAGCAGAGCAATGGGACTCCTCTGTTTTGAGGAGACCCCACCAGCCCCTCTACTCTGCCCGCCACCCAGGGCTCCTTGGTTTTGCCGGCCAGGCTCCCCCTAGGAGAGCTGCCCTTCCAAGGGTATGCCAAGGGCAGCTGACCCCAGAGATCAGCAACCCAGGTCCCAGCTGTCAGCCTCTCCCTCTAAAGAGGAGGGAGCTGTTGACAGCATATCCCAGAGGCCTTCAGAGGGGCATAACCAGAGCAATACCCACCAGCTAGAACACGGGTGGAGGGCAGAGCCGAGGGCTTCAAGAAGGAAGAGGTGAGTCAATCCTCAGCTTACAGACCCCTTGGGGAGGAGGATCATGCTTCCTGTCCAACTCACGCTTATCAGTGGGAGTCCTCCTTGCTCAGAAACATGGGTCACTCCAATCCTCCTCAGTGCTGGCTCCCCCAAACGCACACACCCTCTACCCTGGGGTGGAGGGCTAGTGTAGGTTTGATAGATAGAAGGTTTAAAAGAGAGTCTCATTGCATTCCATTGCCCCCGCCAGAACTGGGTGAAAAGAAAGGAGTAAATGGTTTCTCCAGGTAACCTTCAACCCCCTTCTCCCCAACCCATACACCCATGTGGCAGGGGACGAGCCTGTGAAAACCTGTTCCATACACCCAGACAGCTTCCTGAAATACTCCCAGGCAAGGGCATGCAGACTGAGAAGGAAGCTCCAGGGGCTGGGGGCAAAGGGCAAATGTTCTCCTAAAAGAGCAGACTCATACACATGGCAGAGAGAGGCAGGGCATTCCCTTTCTAACTCCCAACCAGCCCTCTTAGACAGCAACCCCAAGAAATCCTGAATCTGATACTCTCACCCTCACCACTGGGGAAGGGACAGGACTGGTGCTTCTGTTTTCCACCACTGCCCTGGCTCGCCCCTTCCCAAGCCTGCACTGCACTGTAGCACGGGGCTCTGGACAGGGTCCTCCTCCCTATACTGTAAGCACCGGAAGGTTGGCCACCTGAAGAAAGCTGATGGGGAAGGGCTGAGCTAGGGTCTATACAAGGCCTGCCAGTACACACCTAGGGAAGGGAGAAGCTATGCTTCTAGAATCTTCCAGGCCACAGTCTCTGTGGCTCACAACTCCAGCCAGGCCTTGGTCCAGGCCCAGAGTTGAAGGATTGAACGTAAAACTCCAGCATCTATCCCCACATCCTCTGTGGGATGGGGGGATGGGAGAGAGAATGCGGGGGAAGAGGTCATAACCTAACTGGCCAGCACTGTGACCCTGCGGGAAAGGGGCCCGGGAAGCAGGGTGACTGATGCTTCGCTGGAAAGGAGGGCTGCAGGACCGGTGTCTGTGTAGTCATTGTATGTGCACGACCCAGCAGGACTCCAGGCCCTCAGCAACCAGGGGGCAGACACCAGCCCTTCCTGGGGGCATACTGGGATGGCCCTGGCCCAAAGCTCTGATACACAGGGCGAGCTCCAGCCTCTGACGAGGCTGGCAGAGCTCCTGGGATGCGAAGGTCCAGAAACAGTGCTTCTGGGAGCGCAGCAGCCCCCGTTCTGGGGTTCTTCCATCCCCAACCCGGGGCGGAAGTCAGGGGCGCACACTCACTCCACTAGGGCCAGCGTCACACTTGAAGGTGCAAGTGAGAACAGGGCTCTGTGTCCTCAGTGCCAGGACTGTGCAAACCTCTTCCCCTGGGCTGGTATAACCTATGGCTGGAACTCTTCAATCCTCACGGCCCAGCCAAGCCACCCAGGTGGGAAGTCTGCCAGAGCCTCTAGGACCAGGCAATATCATGAAGGTGACAGTCCAGGCTGCAGGCATGGAGGCCTACTTTGTCTGGGGCGAATTTCTCTAAAGGGCTCCAACCTCAGCAGGGTAGCAACAGTGGGCTCTAACTGTCGGCAGACAACCTCCCTTACTCTACCCACCCTGCCCCCACGTTTCCTTATCAGGCGGCAGTTCTTTTTACTTTTTTGCTGCTTCATCTGAACACTGGTTATGAAATGGGAGCACCTTGCGTGCCGGCAGGCAGTCGTTTGGGGCGTGGACGCTGTCTGGCTCCTGGGCACCACTTACGTGCCAGGCAGGATGCAGAAGTGGGGCTGCAGGCTGGAAACTCCGCTTTGTGGTCAGGCGCTTATCTCCTTCCTTCATCGAGACTAGATGACTTCAAAGTGTTCTTTTTGCTTTTTTTTTTTTTTTTTAAACCAGAACACTCTTTCCCCCCAACCCACCCGAAAACTTCCATCAACCAGGCCAACTTATCAGTTTCTATTCTTGTGGCCCAGTGGGAAGAGGCAGGCTGGTGGCGAGACTTGTATAATTCCTGCCAAGACCAGATGCTGGAGAACCACCAACACTTTACCGCAGCTTGTGGGCTAAGCTGGGGCCTGAGTGCTGTGTCGAGAGATGGGGCCCTGTTACAAGGCTTACTTAGAATAAATAAGATGACACTGTTATAGGTACAGTCATGTAGGTGCCAATTCCCTGGGGGACCTCAGGAAGGAGCTATATTCCCTCACAGCCAATCAACCCTGAGTAGAGAGGAGGTGGCCCACCTGCCCTAAAGAGGACTCATGACAGGATGGGTCCCAGGGGTCCTTAGGGAGACAGGTCAGCGCTAGGAGACCAGAGACTCTGGCAGAAAGGCATACAGAGGTGCGCTGGCCTTAGGAGTGGGTATCTCCAGTGGGAAGAGTACCCCGAAAACCCTGGAAACAGACCAGTAACCTGTCCTCTGTGAGCCAGACTGTTTTTACTCTTCATACACCCTATCTTTAGCTTTCCTTTGTTCTCCTTTTATACTTAGTAACGTCTTTCGGAAAGGTCAGCCTGTGGCAGCTAAGCTAATGAAAACCCAAAGGAAGTGTTTGCATCCATGCCTGGACCAGGAGATTAAAGGGAGCAATGTCCCCTCTCTCCCTCGGGAGTGGAGGTGGAGAGAAGCCCAGAGGTGGGCCCTTTGCTCAGCCTGTGTCCTCTGAAGTCATCCTTCCCACAGAAACCTTGGGAATTGCAGTTAGAGGCCCTGAGCTAGTGCCCAGCCTGGTGCCACAGGGCGACTGCCAGCACCAATCCCGCAGGAAGCACCCCTGCCCTGTGCCCCCGCTAATCCCTGTGTCACTAATATTCAGCTCCAGGAGGCAGAGAGCAGGTGGCTGGTAAACTGTAGAGGCCAGTGCACACCTGCTTTCATTCCCCCCCTTGCTCTGGCTAAGCCATCTTCCTCGTCACCGAGGAGATGATAATATGCTGTGACTGACTCAGGCAGGACCCCTGGGAGGAAAGAACATCCCCAAGGTTGCTAGGCAGGTAATCCGCTTTCCCTTCAGGAAAGTGGCAATATCAGCTGCTATGAGTAGAGCAAAGGCAGCCTTCCCCTTGCCCTGCCTCTGCCCCGCGCCCCTGGGTGAGGGGAGCCAGGGTGGGGGAGCAAGGAGCCCTCCCCAGTCCCATCCTCAAAGAGTGATTCATCCTCCTGGACCTGGCCTACAGTATACGTTCCCTGCTAAGATAATATTTGTCGTGACGTCTATTACTGTTGTCAACTTTGGGGGAACATGGAGGGGAGGAATACGCCGACTGGGGTCCATCACGATGGCCCCCAGGGAGCGGTACCTTTTGGCTAACTTTATCATGTATCCTGGGGTTACAAGGGGATGGCCAACATGATGGTGCTTATTTGGGGCTTGGGCTGTACAGGGTGACCTGCGGGCCACCAAGAGGTGGGGCCCAGGGCCTCCTTTCAAGCCCCTTGCCTGGTGAGACTGGGGAGGCCCCACCTCAACACGTGTCTATGAGTTAACATTTTACAGTGAACTCTGGACTAAACCCAGATGACCTCAATTCCAGGACTGGCTCTGCTCTTCGACAGCTGCATGTGTGGGCAAATCTTACCTCTCTGGGCCTCAGGTCCTCCATCTGCAAAATGGGCATGATGATGCCTGCTGCCCTGCTTACCTCACAGTCCCCACCCATCAAGATGAAATAAGCAATGACTATAAGCTGCAAGGCACTATGTACCCGAGGTACCAGTGAATTTCAGCCTCACCGAGAAGAGGGAGTCAGGGACAAGAGGAGGCGCTGTGGCTAAGCCTGAGGGAACAGGAGGCCAGACCCAGGCTGGCCAATCTCTGAGAACATGAACCCAGACAGAAAGAGGTGGACCAGGGAGCCTGCGGGAGCCAAGCATGCAGGGCAGACACAGCGCTCTGGTCAGTCTGGGCTGGCAGACAGTTCAGCAGAGAAGACTGGCTGTCAGCAGGCATATGAAGGGTGGGAGGAAAGATGCATGAGGAGATGGTCAGAATGAAAAAGGAATTTAGTCCCAAACTCAGAAGAGCCCCGCCTTGCTCACTGAGCACCTTGGGGCTGGGGAGAAGCACCCCCAAGCTCCCAGGACCTCCAGCATCTTATTAACATACATGTCACACTCAGGGGACAGCCTTCCCTTTCTGACCAGGGGCCCCAGGGGAGTGACCCACTCTGGGCAAGACACTCTGTGTCAGACTGAACGTGAGGTCTCCTCCTGCTAAGGTGAGGCTCGAAGCCCCGAGCGCTTTTTTTTTTTTTTTTTTTGCTGCACCACCCAGCTTGCAGGATCTTAGTTCCCCAACCAGGGATTGAACCCAGGCCCTCGGCAGTGAAAGTGCAGAGTCCTAACCACTGGACCGCCAGGAAATTCCCTCAGAGCTCTTTCTACAACACCCCGTTCTTGGCTCTGCCAAGCTGGGTCAAACATCTGTACCCTTTACAAATTGGAGGTGACGGGTGAACTGAGGCCAAAATTGTGCTATTCATCTCTCTGTACCTGAAACTGGCACCACCATCCTGGGCATTCTCTTCCAAGGGAGAAGACACAGGGGCTCAACCCTCCCCAGCAGGAAATACAACGTAATCCAGAAAGCACAGCAGCCCTAGAGCTACATCCTTATCTAGGCCCCAGCAGGAAACAGCACAGAGGAGGGCGAGCATCTAGGAAGCTGAGATGACAGGGGAGACGGGGAGGGGATGGAGGCAGCACCAGGGCAGAAGCGGGCAGACTTGAGCCAATGCCTCCTCTCTTTACTGGGACCTGGTTGAACGCACACTGAGTGAATGTCTCCCTCGTCTCAGACAGATGGCCCCGGGCCACCACGAGGAAGGGACCATTTGCCATAACCTGCCTGTGTCTACTCTTTGTCTTACAGTCCAAAGGGATGAATGACTTTGTGGATGGGCAACCGGGGCACGGGGGCTCCTCCCTAAAAGACACCACTTACTACTGGAGAGAACCTCAGCCTGCAAGTCAGATGACCTGGGTTCTGGACTCAGTTCTTCCACCTACTGGTTTGAGGAGATTGGGCATATTTCTCAACCTCCACTTCCTGATCTGTAAATGGAATGACTCTGATTCTAAGTCCCATTCTACACGCTAGCATTGTTTTTAACAAGGTAAATGAATACATGGCAATAAATCCTTATAAGTTTGTCTACAGTGGTGATTCTGACATGCACACCTAGCTCTGCCTGTTGCCTCAATACACGAAGTCTTTGGAATGGATGACAACCCCATTTTCCTTTGGGGAGTCATCTCTCCCCAAATTTCCATCCCTGTGCCTGGCCAATCAGAGCACCAAATGCAGCCAGCCACGTACTTGATCCAAGGGTGGGCAAGGACCCTGATTCCAAGTGAACCCAGGACTCCCGTGGCAGTCCTGGGATGGGATTCTGAGAAGACGGAGGCCTGCACTGCTGACAGGCACCTTCTACCACATGGGAACTGAGAATGGTGTCACAATGGAGAAGGGCGGGGTGAGATGGAGTTGAGTCCCTTATCTTCCCTGCAAGTGGCCAGGCATTCCCTCAGGTATGAGTCAACGGATTCCCTTTTATCAAAGCGCTCCGAGTTGGATTCTTGGCTGCTGTAATTGAAGAAGTCCAACTGATACAATCTTGCACACATGTACAGCCATTTTCCATTTCATTTAAAGGAATTTTTAAAAGCCGCTACAGTATCGCTTGCCATCTGGTGCAGAAGGGTTGCCCTGAACCTGGCCTTGATAGGTCAACCCAGCTCAGAGCCCCATGGACCCACAGGAACAGAAGTGATTCTGGGATTCCCATCAGTGACTCATTCCTGGCCAGGACCCACACCCTCCTCCAGCCGGGGACACTGCCCAGCTGTACAGAGAGCGAGAGAGCCACTGACATGCGTGGCCTTTCTGGGTGGCCCGGGGTCAGCACTGCCCACAGCCAGAGTCCCCACACCACAAGCAAGACTGGAGGGGAGGGTGCTGCCCGGCTGGGCCCTGAACCGGTCAGGGAAAGAAAAGATGACCCTGGACATGGAACGCAACAGAGAGTCAGGACCCTAGGTTCCATTCCTTGTCTGGCAATGATTTTGGGAGGAACCCTTTCCAAACCTGTTTCTCAACCTGTTAAGAGTCATGTCTGGCTTTTCAAATGATGCCGGACACTCCCCTGAACTCCAGACACATCTATCCCACTCATTTCTGGAAGCCGCCCCTTTGATGACATACCTTAGAGGCACCCAAAAGTACCTCAAACTCACCCTGCTCCAAATCACACTCACGCATGCTCTAAGCCCCCCAGACTGGACTCCCTTCTGTATTCCCAGTGTCTGGAAAGGAACATCATCCAGCCAACCCTGAAACCTGGGAGTCATCTCTGTCCCTTCCTTCCTTCAACCTCCTGCAGCCAACCTCTTATAAAGTCCACCTGTTTACGACCTAAATCTCTCAGCTTTCTACCTTCCTCCACGTCTGCCACCAACACTCTATCCAAGGAACTGTCACCCTCCACCAATAGTAGCCCTGTAACTGCTAAAGCCCCAGATCTACTCAAGGGACGCCCCCCTCCAATTCATTCTCCAGAGAAAGGCCAAAGTTATCTTTCCAAATGCAAGTTCCATCAGATCCCCATTTCCACTCCTCCCAGCAAAACACCCAGCCCTCCCAAAGCTCTGGGGCAAAGGTGGGACTCCCTTAAGACCCCATGGTCCCAGGTCTGGCTGGCTGAGTGGCAGGTTAACCCTGAGACCAAAATGGACCAGGCAGGTCTGGGAGTCATTGCTCAGCCCAGAGCCCTGGCCGCACCCTGGAGTACATCCCACTCCCAGGTCAGGCTCAGAACAGCTCAGTCTTGCCAGGACTGACCCTCCCCCAGTACAGACTTCATCTAACCACAGATGGGAACGGGAGCTGGAGGCCAAGCAGGGGAAGCCCAGCTGGGCTGAAGCCAGGGGCTGTGTATATCAGAAAGTCGAGAAGACAGAGCAGGGCCACGATAGCCTGTCAGTATCTGTGGCGCAGGCTGAGAGAAGGCAGCTGTCGGCAGGATAAAACTCAAGAAGCCTATCTCTCCCCTCTTATCAGAATGACCCTTGGCAGCCTCACAGCCTGTGGAGAACAAACACTCATTAACAACCCTTCCCATACTTCCAGCACAATCGTGTGCAACCAGCCCAGCCCTGGGAAAACCCAGGTCTTCCCCCCGCCCCGCCCCCACCAGGGTGGTTCTTGGGGCCCATCTCTTGGCCAGACCTCTCCATCCTGCTTCTCCTTCTTGAGCAATGAAATGTTATGCTCTGCTCAAACTGGTCTCCTCGGGGCCAGTGGTCCCTGCCCATTCAGTTCAGTCCTTCGCATCATGTTATGTGTGGTCTTTGCCTCACCATCTTCCATCTCTCCTCTACTAAGAAGCTCTACCCAGCCCCCTTCCAGGCGTGTTCTCAACTCCTTGCAGACCCGCCAGGAGTCTGTGCTGCCGATCTGGAGTCCTCCATGATCAGCCTGTCATCCAACCTCCCATGCTGGCTTTGGGGAAAAAATCTTGCTAGAGCAGAGTTAGGGTATAAGGAGGTGAGGGGACAGGGAGCAGAAAGAAACAGGAAGCCTATAAACAGTCACCCCCAAGGCCTAACCAGTATAGGCCAGTATAGGAAGGGAAGAATGCAATGAGAGACCAGTTGGGTTTTTCTGCCTGAACCCAGGACAGAGGCAGAGCGAGGGTTGGGAGGTGGGGACGAGGACAATGGGAGGCACGGGGACAGCTCCCTTGGCTGCAGGAGCCCAAGTTCTCCAGAGAGATGCCGGAGCAGGCTGGCTGCTGTTCAGTACACCCAAGCGGGTTAGCAGAAAGGTCAAAGCGATTCCCATGGACGTCTGCACTGCATGGTGGCATCCTGGGCCCCAGCACTATCTCCTCACTCACTCAGGACGTTCCTCTGTCAGGCCTACCAGACGATTTGAGAGCAAATCCCTGAACAGGTCTTTAAATTCTTTATTTACAGATGAGAACTCTGGGGCCCAGAGAGGGGCAGCGACCTGCCCTGGGTCACACAGCACCAAACCCCCTGCAGGTAAGTAAGACAGTGAGAATCCTGTATACACCCAGCCAGACTGGGCCCTGGACTATGAAAATCATCGGGGTCCCCTGACCAAACAAACTGCTTCCTCTCTGGAAGAGCCAAATAGCCCTACCCTGAGGCTCTCATTCAGGCCAGGCCCCCACCCTGGCCACAGTGGCAGACATCAGAGGGTCTGCTGGCTCCTCTTCCTGTTTTGCGCGGGATGAATGGCAGGGTAGGCCCACAGATCCAGGATGGGCAGGAATTGCTGGGATGGTGGGTGGGCAGCATGGGTGGAAGAAGACACCTTGTGAAATATCTCAACCAGGTGTAAAGAGGGGTGGGGAATCTTCTGTGTTAATCACAGGAAATGCCACTTGAGAGATCTGAACTCACATTTATCCACTGCTGCTTTAGGGCCAAGCCTGAATTGCTTTTCAGGCACTGAGGAACTCCCTTCATCCATCAGCTGCCACTGTGGCCTTGGGCTGGACCTCCCTGACATAAACTGCTTACCCTGCTCCCGTTTCATAGCATCTTCCTCTCTAAGGGAGTGCCAACATTGGCTCCCCTACACTGGAAGAGCCTGAACGGGGTTCCATGCCTCTCCAAACCCCCTTCGGGCTTTCCCATCTCCCTCTACCCGTGGTATCTGGGGTCTCCTCCTGAGCCATGCTGGAGGCCCCAGGAATCAGCCAGAAGCTACACAGGAGTGGGTTCAGGGAAATACAAAGCCCTCTGGGACAGGATGGAACAGAGAGAAGGCCAACCCCTGGAAACCCCCTTGTGGCCGCCTCGGACTCAGACGGTTCCCTAGGAAACCCAAGGGACACAGGAACTGGAAGCTCAGGGGCTCTCACCCCTCCCTGCCTTCCCGCACAGCCTCAGTCCCTCCGGCTGCTGTCTGTTCCACTGGCTTGGCCAGAGGCCTCAGCACCAGGCCACAGAGACTTTTGTTTCCTCCTCACTCTGGTTCCAGTTTACCATCAGTATCAAATGAGGTGTTTTGTTTTCAGCTGAACTTGGGTGAGAATGAGGGTTGGAGAGAACTCCACTGACAGGTCAGGGGAGAGTCCCTTGTAAACCCAAAGGGGCCCTTCCCACCAGAAAGGAAGGAGGTGGTAACTATGCATGGTGACATGTTAACTAATTTGTAGACATTTCACAGTGTATACAAATATGGAATCATTATGTTGCACACTAGAAACTGACATAAGGTTATATGTCAATTACATTTCAATAAAAAAAAAAGGGAAGGAAGGAGTAGGAGTGAAGGAGCAGAGTGGGGCTGTGGGAGGTGACATGAGTGGGGAGGGGGAATTCCCACTCCGCCGCCCCAGTTCCCTCCCTTGTGCCTCTTCCTACAACCCACCTCTCAACTTCCCCTCTCACTACCCACTCCAGCCCCTCTGAATGAATTCCCTTCAGCCACACTAACAACTTGTTGATTCTTCCTCACCAGAACGGCTCCCTCTAGACCAATTAGCTATTCGCATTTGTTGCCGATTTTCTTCCTCAGAAGGCTTGAGACCTGCTCAAGCTGGGAGGCTGTTGCCTGCCTGCTGTGCTAGGACTTTACAGTGGAAGGATTCGGAGAGAAAGGGTGAGGGCTGCTCCCTGGGGTCCCTGGGTCATGCCCCAACACCTCAGGGTCTCCTGCCCTCCCTCGATCCCCCTTTCAGGAGCAGGATGGGCCTCAGGCCTCAAGTGCACAGAAGCGGGGCTGCTTTCTGTGTCCCTCTGGTATGCTTCCCTCCCTGATCCTGGAGAGGAAGAGAAGGAGAAAAAAGGAAAAAGGATGCTAATGGGCAAAGGTGATAATCTAGCAAGAGATGAGCAACAGAGGACTACAGGCCAGAGAACAGTGCCCCTCCAGGGAGGAGACCCGTGTGCTGCCGGCTTCCCTCCCACGTCAGCAGCCAGTGGGGGGATGTCGGTCAACCTCTTTCCCTCTCTGGACTTCCTCATTTGCAGAGTCACATCCCCTTGAAGGAAGAAGCCATTTGAGGATGTTTTTCAACAACTGATAGCAGAACTGTTTGTTTTGTTTTAATGTTATTATTTCACAAATACAAATTTAGCACTGACATCAAAATAAAGAAAGGTTACATTTTTCTCTAGATTTCTCTTGTCCCTGGTTCACCTTACCGTCCATGGTGGAATGCACTGCATTCATAGGTGACAAAATAGCACATATATTTGAATGCTAACAGCTCTGAGGGGAACAGTCCTCTTCACCCCAGGAAGATGACCTTCCCTCTGAGAATCTGTGGAGATAAGTACTCTTCAGCACTGCCCCTCCTGCCTCACCCCAGAGAGGACCCTGTCCCCTCCCTCCCGTTCCTGTAGGAGGAAACTTCCCCAGTTCTCAGCTAGAAAGTTGGGGTGGCCCAAAGCCCAGCCTACGCCCTGGGGCCTTAGGAGAGATCTGCAATGGCAACATGAAAGCGTGTTGACAATATGCTGTATAATGATTTATGAATAAGCACCAAGAAGTGCTCTAGAATGGCTGCTTAGGGAAACACACGGGCGTCCCTGGTGAGCCCGGCCTAACTGGAGGAAAAGCCTGTTGTCCCCAGATAGCAGGCAAAGTTCAGACCCTCTCCTTGCAAAATGTCATTTGGAGATGTTTGCCCTAATAGTTAGTGAGGACTTGTTAACACCCATTCTGAGCAGAAAGGGAGGAAAATCTAAAACCTAAGTCACCAGAGAGCTGGGCCAGGTCCTTTAGTTGGTAAGGGCTCAGGTACTGGGAACACGTGGTGGGGGAATGTGGGGCATGGGAACTGAGAGTGGGGAAGGGGAAGGAGGAGGAAGAAGGCCACGCAGGTGGAACTGCGGAGACAGAAGAGATGTAGGCATGTTGAGCGTGGACAACAAAGCCCCAGCTGCTTTCAGGATGTACTGGGCCCCCCACCTCCTCAGGGCTGAGGCCCCAAACCTCAGGCAGCATGGAGTCAGGAGTAGTGAGCTCACCAGGGTTCCGTGTGTGCTGTGAGCATCCTGCGTGCAGCTCCTCCAAAGCAAAGACACATCATCTCCTGCAAACTCTTTCTCCTCCTGACTGCCCCATTTCAGCCAAAGGAACCAACCTCATCACCCAAGCAATGAAGTGTCAAACCCTAGCCAATGAAGTGTCTGTTCCAGAGAATATCTACTTTCACAATTCTCTAGAATCAGTCCCTTCTTTTCCATTTCTACTGCCAAGTTCCAGCCTTCATTACATCTCACCTGGACCCTATCTAGTTTTCCGTTTCCTCCCTCCCTTCTTTTCTTGTCCCCTTATGACCCAGCCATACCCTGCTGCCAGCCTGCCCTCTGCCTGCTCAGAAACCTTTCAGAACCAAGCCCTCCCTTTGCTGTCTGCCGATTCGAGTGCTCGCTGACCACCTTGCTGGACTGATCTATTGCTGTGTCCACTGCCACTTCTTCCGGGGACTTCAGCTTTTGGATACAGTCTGGGGGGACTGCCTACCATGCCACCAGCCCTTCCCTGGCCAGGGAAGAAACATGGCCCAGCCTGGGCCAAAGAGACATATCCTCCCTGGGATACAACTCCCAAGCTGTGGTGACAAAATTACAGAGCACAGCTGGAACAGATTTATCCTGGCAACAGTGGTACCCTGAAGAGGCTGGCCTTTGGCTCCTGCCTTACCCACTCCAAGACCCTGGAGGGGACGTGGGTCCTGAGTCATCCCTCAGATTCTAGGAGTTCCCATAGCTCTCCAATGAAGTCCTTTCCTGCCAAAATCAGCCAAGCTGTTGCTTGTAACCAAACAGGATCTTCTCACTGCTTTTTTTTTTTTTTTTTTTTTTTTTTTTTTGCGGTACGCGGGCCTCTCACTGTTGCGGCCTCTCCCGTTGCGGAGCACAGGTTCCGGACGCGCAGACTCAGCGGCCACGGCTCACGGGCCCAGCCGCTCCACGGCACGTGGGATCCTCCCGGACCGGGGCGCGAACCCGCATCCCCTGCATAGGCAGGCGGACTCTCAACCACTGCGCCACCAGGGAAGCCCTCACTGCTTTTTGAAATACCTCTCCTATGCTCCAACCAAAAGGGAAAACTCCCTAAAAGTGCCATGATGGCCTCTCTCTGCACCTGTTGGCCTGCACACTCTCCAGCCTGTAGGCACTGCTGGAACTCTACCTGCCCCTTCAGGGCCCAACCCAAAGGCCTCTTCTGAACCCTCTAGGTGGATGACTTCCGCCTCCTTTAAACCCACAAGTCGCTGGCTGCCCCTTCTGCCTTCCACTGTGGACACCAGTGTACTTGTCTTATCCCCCTCCCCGCGGACAGTGACTTGGTCATTCCCTCCTCCACAACACCCGGCATAGTTCCAGGCTCAGTAAAATTCACCAGGCTCTGGGGGCAGACAACCCGGAGGACAATGACAGGTTTTCTGGGCAAGACGGACAGTGAGCGACAAAGCACAGGGTGTGCTGTCAGTAAGGCCCGAGTCTGCCTTCCGTATTCTCCACTTACCAGCTGTCTGAGCTTGGGCAAGTCTCGTGAGTTCTGCAAGGCTCAGTGCTTCGTCTATGAAAGAGCGACAATAATGCCGACTCCACAACACTGCTGTGAGGATCTGAGGAGCGGGCATGCGAGAGCATCTAACCCGGTGACTGGTGAGGAGTAAGCGCTCAGGGAACAGCAGCCGTTATTCCAGCTACTCACAGCGACTGCTTTAGCAGGTGCTCCATCAGAGCGTTGGAATCAGGAGCGCTGGGCCTGCTGTGTGAGCCACAGTGCAGCTCTCTGTTTCTCAGTAACCCCGCCTGTGTCTACATCTGCCTCATCAACCTCCTAAAGAAGAACAGGTGGAAAATGCTTGGCAAAGTAAAAGCACAATGTAAGGGGTTCCTCCTGTTTTTCTAAATTTCAGAGATTCCCAGGCACCCTGTCCAGTGTGCAGCATGGCCAGCACCCCCGCCTGCTCGTTCTGAGGGACAGGGCAGATGAGGGCCGGGTTTGGCGTCTGCTTCTCCATGTCCACGCGGCCACCTCTCTTCCAAAGCCCTGGGGCCTAAATGTCCTGCTTTTGCGGGGCCTTCTTTCAAAGAGCCATAGGGCAGTGGCTGCTATGTGGTTACAGGGGGACTGGGAGCTCAGGTCCCACAAGTCACTCCTACCATCAACCTAGCCAACACTGGGCAGCATGAGAATGGAAGGAAAAGGCTAATCCAGGGCAGCTGCCAGAACAAGCCTGGGTGCGGAAGCAAGGTAGGAGGAAATCTCTCTTAAGACTTTACATCTGGGGGCTTCCCTGGTGGCGCAGTGGTTAAGAACCCTCCTGCCAGTGCAGGGGACACGGGTTCGAGTCCTGGTCCAGGAAGATCCCACATGCCGCGGGGCAACTAAGCCCGTGCGCCACAACTACTGAGCCTGTGCTCTAGAGCCTGCGAGCCACAACTACTGAGCCCGTGTGCCACAACTACTGAGGCCCACGCGCCTAGAGCCCGTGCTCTGCAACAAGAGAAGCCACCGCAATGAGAAGCCCGCGCACCGCAACGAAGAGTTGCCCCCGCTAGCCTCAACTAGAGAAAGCCCACGTGCAGCAACGAAGACCCAATGCAGCCAAATAAGTAAATAAATAAATTTATTTTAAAAAAGAAAAACAAAAAGACTTTACATCTGCCTGGATTAATCACCCAAGCAACTGTCATGGCCCCAAACCAGTGGTTCTCAAGTGTTATGGCCAAGACACCGGGCAGAAATCAAATCAAATCAAATCCTAGGCCCCACCCAGACTGCCTGAACCAGAAAACTCTGGGAGCAGGGCCCAGCCAGCTGTGCTGACACAGCTCTCCAGGGGGATTCTGATGTCTGATCAAGTATGAGAGATCCTGCCCTTTAACTGCAAGACTCTCCACTTTAACTCAAATTACTGAACACCTACTATGCGCCAAGGACCAAGCCAGGTGGTGATATTTCATAAATGAGGACACGTCTGAAGAACTTCCATAGTTTAATGGTGGTCAAAATCAAGTACACAAATACACAAGGCAGGATGGGGTATAGAACAAAGCAACGGAATCAGCTTCCCATCCGTCTCACCAGACTCCACCCCTCAGATCTTCTCTTGCCATGACCGGGGGAAAAAGAGAACTCCAGTTCTGGGAAACCGGTCCCCCCATGCTTCTATTTCGGACACCTCATAATTGCAGGTAGTTTTCTGAAGAAGAGTGATCCTCACCCTGAGGCATGTTTCAGGTCCAGAGGTTTGGCTCATGGGGAAATAGCCCATGGAGCCATACCTAGTGGTTCTTAGCAACTTGGAAATTGGCACTATCTAGGGTTTGGGCTCAGAAAGTTCCTAGAGATCTGTGAGCATGCTACAGCACATCACAACACCGCATTCCCCTGCAGGGTCACTCCCTCAGGTCCCTGGCAAGCTCGCACGTGAGTGCAGATGCAGACATAAACACGCACACAGACAGTTGGCCCCCTGGCCTCCCTTCCTCCATTCTCAAGTTACAAGGTTAAAGGCGTCCTATTCACAGCCAAGGGGGAGGGATGAGAGAGGGGTGCTGAAGCAGAGAACCATCTGGTTCAGATCAAGATTGCTCATTCAGGACCCCAGCGGAACTCCCAGAGCCTGCCTTCCTGATGGCTCATAGATTTCCCTCCCTCCCCCAACTTCCCACTGGGAAACTGAAGACTGGGCTAGGAAGGGGTGACCCATGGGCAAACATGCCGAAGGAAGACAAAAAACTGAAAACAAAAAACTGAAAACAAAAAACTGAATTATACACACAAGTCTGTGCCACCTCTCTGAGCCCTGGCTCCGTCTTTCCTTCAAATCCTGAAAACCACGACTAAACTTGAGATCACCACCTACAGTCACTGCATCTTCCTCCACAAATTGCTCAGGGAACCTAGCAGGCATCCTTCCCTGAACCGGCAAGCCCCCCCAAAGTTAGCAGCAGAAGCAAGATGAGACTTAGGGGTGTGGTCTCCCAGACTCCTCTTACACCGCCATCTCCACCAATGTAGGAGGTTCCCTCCATCTCAGGGGGATGCTGGAGTCCATCAGGCATAATAAAAGAAAGGGATGACCAACCAGCTTCCAGACAACTGTCCCAAAGACAAGGTGGGAGTGTGCGTTACTGGCTAGGATTGACTCACCCAGGGACCCCAGAGTGCCCTGAACACCCCCTCGGCAGCTTTGGTTTAAAGAGGCTGCCACTCCCTTTCCACCACCAGCCCCTCTCTCTCCCCTTTCTCCCCAACACCACCTTAGACTCTGTTCTGCAGTGCTTTATAAAGCACTGTAGAGTAAGATGCAGGATGGGAGATGGATGCAGTTGGCAAGAAATAAAAATCAAAAGGCTAACTTGAGTAAACGAGCAATAGGTGCGTGACCCTACAGGCAGAGTAGGCCAGAAGTGAAATACAGGAAGGAGGTGGGGGAAACAGAAGTGGGAGAAAGCCAAAGGGGAGACTAAAGTGAGCTCAGCCCAGAGCTGCAGCAGGGAGCTGGAAAGTTTGGTCCCGTCACCTAGGAATGACTGGAGGGAAGAAATGACTCTTCCATGCCAACACATGGGCTCAGACCAGCCCCACAGGACTGGGGCATGGACTTGGCCAAGTTCCTGGTTTACGCCAAGCCTCAGTTTCTCCAAAGTGGGAAGGAGGTCAAGCTGTTAGGTCTCATCAGAGAGAACTGGGCCATTGTGGGTGGCTAGGGGGCAGTGACAGGTAGGGGAAAGAGGAGAGAGGTGCTGATGGTGCAGACATCCTTCGGCCAACAGGAGCGGGGCAGGGGTCTCTCAGTAGTGCACAGGCCAGGAGCGCGCGCGGGGCTTGGCGGCGCGAACTAGGCAGTGGACTGAAGTCGGGACTGGGGCACGGAGCGCTTCCCAGGGCTGGGGCTGGGGGCTGCCACCAAGGAGTGGAACAGCCACGCGTGGGAGAGGCTGGAGGTGCAGAAGCAGAAGGAAAGGAAAGGGGGTTGAGGCCAATGTAAGCGGAACCCCGCCCCACGGGGGAGCCCAGCGCCCCGACCCAGGGGAAGTTGCCGGGGTGGACCGGGCGGGTGTGGGCCGCTGGCCGAGCCAGCTGCCCGCGCAGAGGGGGTTCGGGGCAGAGAGGGGCCCGGGGCGCCCCACATCCCGCCCGCCCTCATCCCGCCCGCGCACCTCAGTCAGCGCCGAGCGCCGCGCGGGCCATACTCGCCGCTCCTGCTGCCGCCTCCGCCCGTGCAGAGAAAGCCGCCGCCGCCGCCAGCGTTTGGACCCGTTATCTCCGCGGCTCCCCAGTCCGCCCGCAGCGGGCCAGTCCCGCCCTTGCCCGCCGTGCCCTCCCCAAGCGAGCAACCGAGCCGCCGCCGCCGCCTCAGCCCGGCCCTTCCCCCCACCCCAGCCCGGCTGGAAGGGAAGGGTGGGGGCAGGGGGGCAACTGCCCCCTCCCCATTCACATCCTCCCGGTCTGTCCCCTCCCACCTCCTCCTTCATGCCCCTGGGCATGCTGGGATATGGAGTCCAGCCTGCGCCGGGCCGCTGGGGGTGTCCGGCATCCAGAACTACTACTCCCAGAAGATAGCGCGTGAGCCTTAGGGCTTGTAGGCTTTGTAGTTTCGCCAAGGCTCAGGGATTCTACCGCGCAAGAGGGGAGAGGGGGATGGGAGATCTCCGTTCCCAGAAGGCCGGATTCGCGATGGTGGAAATAGGATGTGGGGTCTGCGATACCCCGGACCCGGGTTGAATACCTGGATCTCAAGGGAGATGCAAAGTAGCCGAGGATGCCTGTCAGACACGGCTGTGGTCAGCTGCAGCCGAGCGGGACTAGAGGGGAAGCCTCTGGCCCGAGAACCGCGCCCCGGGTACCGTTCCCATTTGCGCTCGCAAAGAGCCTTGACCTGAGGCTAGCTTGGCTTTGTGCCTCGGCTCCGCAAGCTGGAGCTGCGGTGGGGCCGCTGCGCACAGGCGGGAGAAGAGAGAACACCAGGAGCCACGTGGGCGTGTGGTTTTCCCGACTTGGGAAAAAGGGGCCGAGTGTCTGTGGGTTTCCTGGAGTGCTCACCCCCTGGGGCACCTTGTCATTCCAGTCTCACTCTCTGGTTGGTGCCCTTATCTCCCAACTGTTTAGGGCAAAGTGCACACATTTTAAATATTTTTCCATGTCTTCTCTCAGCACGTGCTTCCCCCAATTTCCAAACCTACCTCAATCTTAATGAAGCTCCAGGTTGCCCTCCAAGTTTCATCCCCTCTGGCAGAGGGGAGGCCTGTAAGCCAGTGGTTCTCTAACTGGCTGGCGTCTATCAGATTCTCCTGGAGAGTTTGTTCAAACACAGCTGACCCATACCCCCAGTTGCTGTTTCTTTAACTCCACGGTGGACCTGAGAGTTTGCGTTTCTAACAAGTTCCCAGGTGATGCTGGTTTGGGGAACCACTTTGAGAACTGCTGCTATTGGCATTTGTTGGCTAGAGTTCTGGCACTGTCCTTCAAGGATGGGCCGGCTGTGGAATAATATTAGCCTCTGAAGAACCAGGCTATAGAAAGCGGGGTCTCAGGCTAGTTTACCACAAAAATGCTCTTTTTAATTTAAATAAATAAATCAGCTCATTCAGTAAAAGGAAAATACTACATGGGCCTGAAAGGTGTTCCAGACCTTAGCCCTTAGCATTCTCTCCAAAGCTGGGAAAGTTTTCTGTTTCAAAGAGGGACAGGTGGGGTATACCAGCAGGGTATACCCTGCTGCCCCAAGCTCTGGGTGCAAGCCAGGGGTTGAAATCTCAAACCTATAGAATAGGGTCAGCTCAGTGGTATCCTCTGCTTCTGGGTGTATGATGACCTATAACCGGCCAGACTGAGAGGTGGGGAGGTGGATTCCTGACTTGTCAGGTAGCAGAGAGTGACTCTCACACCTACCCAGGTAGACCCTACTTACCACATGATGTTCTGGGAGCTACAAACCTCAGAAGTGGGAACTTGGTGACCTTCACCCTCAGGCATGATCTCAGACTCTTTCAGATGTGAGACGACAAATGTTCTCTGCTCCACCAAACTCTAGCCAGGCTCCTCTGGGCCCTCTTCTCCAATAGGCCTCAACCTTGGCCTATAAAAACTACACTCTTGGGACTTCCCTTGTGGTCCAGTGGTTAAGACTCCGAGCTTCTGCAGGGGGCACGGGTTAAATCCCTGTCGGGGAAATAAGATCCTGCATGCCGCGAGGGGCGGCCAAAAAAAAAAAAAAAAAAAAACCCACAAACAAAACCTACACTCTCAACACAAATAATTTTATCCACCCTCCTCCGCCCACATTAAAAGACTTAAACCCAATAACATAGTTTCTAACACCTCAAGGCCACATCCCTAGGATGACCCTAACCCCCTTTAAACTGCCTGCCCAAGAAAGCTCCAGAATTTACTGTTTGTTCTAGACAACACCTGTAATAAGCTCCCCACCACCACTCCTTTCTTAGAGCATATACTAAAAAGGGCTTACAACTGTGACTTCTTCCTGTCCCTTTGAGGTGTATATCAGATGTATATGTATTATGTGTCTTTCTCAAGGACCTGAAAGCCATTCCCTTGAAATGTAATCGTTGGAATGGATAGGGCCTCTGTCTCCCAGTCTCTGTGGGTGGGTGGAGTCCTAACTTCAATAATTGCCAGCTAACAAATTCAGCTGGCCTAATCAGCATTTACACTGACCAACCCTTTGTAATTTTTCACTTCCCTGACTCTACGGAGCCCCTGTTCACCTCCCTCCATACTCCCTCATTCTCCCTTAAAAAGGCCCAGTCACCTCTGTGCAAATTGAAGTTGCAATATACTATTGTGATAGTATATTGGTTAAAATCTGTCCTTACTACTTTAACTAGTGCCCGGCCTTGTTTATCTTTGACAAAGCGGGTATGCGCTATGAGTTCTCGGGCCCCAGGCTCTAGCCTTCCTCCCATCCACCAAGGGCCAAAGGGCAAGTTATTGCTAGGTCCTTGAGCAAGTAGCCAAGAGGCCACCAGAGGCATTGGGCCCTAACTAATGTTGACGCTGGAATGCTTTTCTGTCTTTTTTTTTGGTGTGTGTGTGTGTGTCCCCGTCACAGACCGTAGAGGGGCTAAGTAATCCACATGCAACCCCATGCTCTGCACCTAAAACCAGCTGCCAGGCCCTTCCTGTAAGGGCTTTGCCTCTGTACCCGAGTCACATGCAATGGCAACATTCCCTCACAGGCAGAAGGTAATTAGCCTTTTTGAATTTACATCCATCTCCCAAAGCTCTGTTAGCAGATTACCCAGGCAGAATTAAGATGTCCTTTCGTGGGCAAGACAGACAGACCCTCTCTATCCCTCAACTCCAACAGGAAGCCCCATCATCACCCTTGACTACCTCCCAGTTAGATGTCAAATCGGTTTTTACCCATTTCCCCTTGCCAGTTGTGTTTTCCTATCCTCTCCACCCATCCAAATTCTGCCTGACTCTCCAAAGTCTACCTTGAGTTTTCCTTCTTCCACAAGGTTCTTCCCAACTGCCTCAGCCGCACAGCCACCAGTGAACATCACCCCTCGGGTAGCACTTGAATTTGCCTCATTCTCTTAAAAGCCTACCTTTGTTGGTGAGCATCCAGAGCAAGGAAAGCAGTGGAACAGGAAGTGAACATGGTGGATGTGAGCACCGGGCTTTGGAGGCAGACAGCTACTAAGTAGCAAGGTGCAAAGTGGAGCTGGCTCCCTCCCTCCCTGGCTTTCTGTTTGACCCATTTGGCAGCTCCCACCCTAATGGCCTGTGTGACCCAGAGCAAGGTACACAGTTCTGTGTTGTGTTAGTTTCAAGTGTACAGCAAAGTGATTCCGTTATGGATATATATGTATTCTTTTTCAGATTCTTTTCCATTATAGGTTATTACAAGATATTGAGTATAGTTCCCTGTGTTACATAGTAGGTCCTTGTTGTTTACCTATTTTATATACAGTAGTGTGTATGTGTTAATCCCAAACTCCTAATTTATAATTTATAAAACGGTTTTTAAAAGTTTAGTCAGATCGCTACCTCATACCTAGCTAAAAACCAAAACCACAACAAGGGCTTCCCTGGTGGCGCAGTGGTTAAGAATCTGCTTGCCAATTCAGGGGACACGGGTTCGAGCCCTGGCCCGGGAAGAGCCCACATGCCTTGGAGCAACTAAGCCCGTGCACCACAACTACAGCCCGTGAGCCACAACTACTGAGGCCCGTGCGCCTAGAGCCCATGCTCCGCAACAAGAGAAGCCTCGCAATGAGAAGCCCGCACAGAGCAATGAAGGGTAGCCCCTGCTCACCGCAACTAGAGAAAGCCTGCATGCAGCGATGAAGACTCAACACAGCCAAAAATAAATAAATAAATAAGTTTATTAAAAAAAAAAACCACACACAACAAAAACCAAATCAAAAGGAAAATGGAAGAAAATTTTGCAATTTATATCAGGGTAAAAGGCTAATACAGGGCTTCTCTGGTGGTGCAGTGGTTGAGAGTCCGCCTGCCGATGCAGGGGACACGGGTTTGTGCCCCGGTCCGGGAGGATCCCACATGCTGCGGAGCGGCTGGGCCCGTGAGCCATGGCCGCTGAGCCTGCGCGTCCGGAGCCTGTGCTCCACAACGGGAGAGGCCACAACAGCGAGAGGCCCGCGTACCGCAAAAAAAAAATAAAAGGCTAATACAAAGTGCTCTGTAAATCAGTAAGAAGATGACCAAGGAACAACAGGAAATGTGAAAAGAATATAAACGGACAGTTCACAGAGAAGGAAACACAAATGGCTGTGGCGTGAAAAGATGCAAAGCTTCACTCTTTTTTATGTTTTACTGTTGTTGTTTTTGGCCACACCTTGTGGCATGCGAGATCTTAGTTTCCCTGGTACCTGTGCCCCCTACAGTGGAAGTGCATAGTCTTGCCACCGGACCACCAGGGAAGTCTGCTTCACTCTTTTTTAAACAATTGTGCTAAAATACACATAAAACTTACCATCTTAACCATTTTTAAGTGTACAGTTCCGTGACATTAAGTACATTCATATTGTTGTACAACAAACACTACCATTTATCTTCAGAACTTTTTGGTTTTCCCAAACTGAAACTATGTACCCATTAAAGGATAACTCCCCACGTTTTCCTCTCCTCCCAGCCTCTGACAACCAGCAGTCTAGTTTCTGTCTCTATGAATTTGACTACCAAGGCATGTAAGTATGAAGACAATATTTGTCCTTTTGTGTCTGGCTTATTTCACTTAGCATAATGTTCTCAGTGTTCATCCATGTTGTGGCATGCGTCAGGATTTCCTTCTTTTTTTAGGCTGAATAATATTCTATTGTATGTGTATACCACATTTTATCCATTCATCTATTAACGGACACTTAGGTTGCTTCCATCTTTTGGCTATTGTGAACAATGATGCTATGAACATGGGTTCACAAATATCTCTTTGAGTTCCTGTTTTCAATTCTTTTGGATATATTCCATAAGTGAAATTCCTGGATCATATGATAATTCTGTCTTTAATTTTTTGATGAACCACAATGTCTTCCACAGCGGCTGTACCATTTTACATTCCCACCAACAGTATACAAGTGTTCCAATTTCTCCACATTCTAACCAACACTTATTTTCTCAGAGCTTCACTCTTTTTTTTTTTTTTTTTTTGCGGTACGCGGGCCTCTCACTGCTGTGGCCTCTCCCTTTGCGGAGCACAGGCTCCGGACGCGCAGGCCCAGCGGCCATGGCTCACGGGCCCAGCCGCTCCACGGCATGCGGGATCCTCCCAGACCGGGGCGCGAACCCGGTTCCCCTGCATCGGCAGGCGGACGCGCAACCACTGCGCCACCAGGGAAGCCCAGAGCTTCACTCTTAATAAAAGAAATGCAAATTAAAACCACACGGAGATATCATTTTTCACCTATCAGATTGGCAAAGATCAAAAAGCTTGATAGCTATCTTGGCAAGTGTGTGGGGAACAAGGATTCTCCAGCCACTGCCAACGTGGCTGGAAATCCATACAGCCTCTATGAAAATAGACTTGGTAATATCTTCAAATTGCACATGAACACACAATTTGACCTAGTAAGTTCTAGGAAGATATCCTATCCACACATGTTCTTAGTTACATATAGAAATGGATATCTGTTATAGCATTGTAAGAGCAAAGATTAAAAATGATCTAAATGTTGATGATCCAGATAAAAGATTAAATGAATGGAACTGGGGAAGCTTCAACTGATGGTGTCTTTTGTTATCATTACTTCACTAGATAACAGTCTATTGGAGAGCAGAGGACCGGCTTTTGTAGGTCCAAACAGACCTTCCAGAAATGTTGATTAAATTAATTATTTCTTAGCTTCTGGCAGAACTAAATTGGCAGATAGCTCAGGGAGGTAAAGTGGTTGGTCCAAGGTCTTCCATAGAATATGTACTTCCTATTCCTATGTGTGTACTACCTATTCCTATGTGTGTACTACCTATTCCTATGTGCATGCCTATGTGGAAAGCACACTGGCTGGCACTGTGAAAATTACTGATATAGAAGACTTAGACCCTATCTTCTTGGAGCTTGAAACCTAGTAAAGCACTCTGACAGACATTAAAAGTGTTAAACTTTTTTTACTGTCCTTTCAGTTATATCAATGCAGACCATTGGTCTGGTGTACAAAGTAAGACCCAGCTCAGAGAAACAGTTTCTCAAAAGTTATACAAAAAGGCAGAAGAAGAGTGCTGATTAAAACAGGAGTCATAGGACTTCCCTGGTGGTCCAGTGGTTAAGATTCCGCGCTTCCGCTGCACGGGGGTCGGGTTCGTTCCCTGGTTGGGGAGCTAAGATCCCGCATGCCCCGCGGCTTGGCCAAAACCAAAAGTCATCCCCTCAAAACAAACAAACAAAAACCCCCCCAAAATAAAAACATTTCCACCAATGTTTCATGCGCTGGGTCAGCCTTCTACATTATAGGTCCTGTGAGATGCTCTCAAAAAAGGATTCCCTAACCTGTTTGTGAAATGCTTTACAGGTTAGCCTAGAGGTTCCCCATGCATATAGGTATTTCTTTCCTTAGCTGTGTCCACTGAGAAGGCCTGGGAACAGTTGACACCCCATTAGCAACAAGCACACTGAGCTTGTTGTGGTTGTTTTTTTAAATTGAGGTGAAATTCACATAACATAAAATTAACCATTTTAAAGCATACAATTCAGTGTATTTAATACATTCACAATGTTTTGTAACCAGTACCTCTATCTAGTTCCAAAACATTTTTATCATCCCAAGAGAAAACTCTGTCCCCATTAAGCGATCACCCCCCATTCTTCCCATCAGTCCCTGGCAACCATTAATCTGTTTTCTGTCTCTATGGATTTAACTATTCCGGACATTTCATATAAATGGAATCATACAATATGTAGTTATTTGTGTTTGAGTTATTTCATTTTACATACTGTTTTCAAAACTCATCCATGTTGCAGTCTGTATTAGTATTTCATTCTTTTTATGGCTGAATAATATTCCATTGTTTTTGTTTATCCAGTATATTGGTTTAAAAGTTGTGGGAAGAAAATAAACCTGTCTACCTTTGTTTAATGGATCTGTACCTCCTCTGCAGCAACACTTGTTAACATCCTATAGCAGCACCTTTTGAAAAATACTGCATAAGATATTTGGCAGAGGCAAATCAGGCATTGGGGAAGATGGGCCACTTAATTATAAAGTACACTTATTAGCTCTCCAGAAAGGGTTAACTATTTGGTAATCCTATCAGGTCTGGGTTTTGATTATTTAAAACCATACCAGGGGACTTCCCTGGTGGTGCAGTGGTTAAGGATCTGCCTGCCAATGCAGGGGCCACGGGTTCGTGCCCTGGTCCGGGAAGATCCCACATGCCGCGAAGCAACTAAGCCCATGCGCCACAACTATTGAGCCTGCGCTCTAGAGCCCGCGAGCCACAACTACTGAGCCCACGCGCCACAACTACTGAAGCCCGTGCGCCTAGAGCCCGTGCTCCGCAACAAGAGAAGCCACGGCAATGAGAAGCTCGTGCACCGCAACTAGAGAAAGCCCGCGCACAGCAAAGACCCAACACAGCCAAAATAAATAAATAAATAAATTTATAAAACCATACCAGGGACTTCCCTGGCGGTCCAGTGGTTAGGACTCTGCACTTCCACTGTAGGGGGCACAGGTTCGATCCCTGGTTGGGGAACTAAGATCCTGCAAGCTGTGTGGTATGGCAAAAAATAAAAGCAAACAAACAAAAACATATCAGCTGCTTCAACTGCTCCTTGGAAGACCCAGTAGGAGAATTTAATATCCTCTCCCCATTTTCTTCATCCAGTTCCCATCTCTTTGCCAGTCCCCTGGCAGTAAATACTCTTGGTTATATACCTTTACAGGGATGGTTGCACCCATTCCCCTGCTGTTGTGAGTGATGGTTGCTAATGTCTCATAGATGCACCCTTCTCTGAAGAACTGGTATCAGTCCCTGTGAGCTGCTTTGCCTGGAGATGCCCTCCTTTCCCTACCTCCCCTTGGCCCGCCCACAGCCCATGAATGACTGATGTGGGGTAAAAAGTGCAGCTCCCTTGCTTCTAAGAGGGATAAACCTTGTGACATGTTTTATGCTCCAGAGCTTCCCAGAGGATCAGACTGAGGCTAGACTTAGCTGAACCGACATCTTTGCTTGGCTTCTTCCCCTGCCCTATCCTGCCTCCCTCACTGCCCTAAAAGATCATTTGCACAAGATTCCCTTTCTCAGGCTCTGAGAACTCAACCTAAGGCATCTAGGGAACTCAACCTAAGATATCCCTGTGGGTAGTCCTGGCTCCCAGAGGGATTTCCTGCTACCAGCAGCCTCATATCTCATGCAGGGTCCTGCAGATTGTACCTCCTCCAAGAAGCCTTCCAGACTTGCACCCTTACATTTTGGCAGAATGATTGTTTAATAAGGAAGTTGGATGCCTACTCTGTGCCAGATCCTTTATATGCATTGGCTCATTGAATCCTCCCAACAACCTGGTTAGGCAAATACTACTGTATTCTTACTGAGGAAGAAAGCTGAGCTCAAAGAATTTGAGTGGTTTGCTCACACTGTCAGAAAGTGATGAGAACTGGGGAGGAGTTGTCTGATTCCAAACCCTGTATTTAACCACTAGAATCTACCCTATATTATAGCATCAGAATGTTTTTTCATGGCTCTGTCTACCCCAGACCGTGGGGTGGAGAGCTACATGTGTCTGCTCTTTTGTGTCTGCTGCTGAGGGCTTTATCTTATTAAAAAGCCTTCTGTGAGTATCTTTGCTAGTGGCCTTGGAGCCACTCCCTACCCGGCCAGCATGCCCGCCCTAGTGGGTGGGGTGAAGCCCTCGGCCTCTGAGCTCCTCGGAGCTGTTTTCCTTGAGCCCCCGCCACGCTGCAGCTGCAGGCATCCCCGCCTTCCACTCCACTGCAGAGCGGGGATTTGCGTTGCTGAGAACAGCAGCAGTGGGAGGCAGCTCATCTCTTCCCTGGAGGCCTGCTGGGTTCACAGTAGGAGAGAGCAGGTGCTGAAGTGGGGGAAGGAGGATGAGACCTGGGCCAAGTGAAGAGGGGGGATGACTCTAGTGGGAGAAGACTGAGAGAAGGAGAGAGATTTGGGGGAGGAGGCAGGGTAGTAGGAGCTGAGCAGGGGACTGCTCTTTATTCATTCCTTCATTCAACAAATTGCTGGGAACTCCCTGGAGGGCGAGTGGTTAGGAATCCACGCTTTCACTGCCGAGGACCCGAGGTCCGGGGTTGATCCCTGGCTGGGGAACTAGGATGCGGCAAGCCGTGTGGTGCGGCCGAAAAAACCCAAAAAACAGAAAAACAAACAATACAAACCCAAGTTGTTTTAAACACCTACAATGTCCTAGGCACGTTCTAGTGACTGAGGATACAATAGTGAACAAACCATTGATCCACCTTTAAGGAGTCCACATGGGAATAACAACAATCATCATAATAATGGTTAATATTTTTGGAGCATTTACTATGGAGTCAAGAATTTATTTATCTTATCCTCATAAGAATCTTAGGCATTTGACACTATTATTACCCCCATTTTACAGATAAAGACAAGGAGGCAGAATAGCCAAGTGACTGGCCAAGGTTACACAGAGTTAGAGCAGAATCCCTCATCTTCTCTGAGACTGACCGCTTGGGCCTTGCAGGCTCCCTATTAAGGACACTAGATTTGGCAAGTATATTCTCATAAGAAAAATTCAAACAATACAAATAAAGCTCAAGTTCTCCTTGCCTATCCCCATCCCTGGCAGTCTCCACCTCAGAGTGTGCTCCCTCCAGTTCGGTTCCCATCCACATGTACTACAGGTCCGCATACATTATTTCTGACATGAGTAGATTCCCATACATAATGTTCTTTGTTAACAAAGTGTCTTGAACACTTTTCCCTATTGTACATGTAGATCTAGCTCATTATTTCTAACTGCTGCATAATATTCCATTGCATGGATGTGCCTAGTTTATTTTCCCAGTACCCTGGAGAGAGAGTTTCCAGTTTTCCGCTATTACGAACAATGCTGCCATTCATAACTTTTCCAAAAAAGCCACAGATCTTTTTCCCACTACAGAGTTGAAAAGTTTCTACCCGAAGGACCCACGTAATGAACCCGCAAAAGCATGGCCAATTGCCAATCCAACGGTAGTCGCTTACGCTCAAACGACACCTGTGGGGTTTTTCCTCCGGGTTTGATTTGTGTCTCTTCGGGGAAACGCGGCGGCACCACGCCCCAGGCCAGGGGGTTAAACAAACGAACAAAACACAAACCTGGAACCCCGAGTCTCAGAAAACGAGTTTTGTCTTTAAAACGCACTGATTCCTCTGGGAGTTGTAGTTTTGCTGCCCAGCGAGCCGCCTTCTCCCCTCACCTCACTTCTCGAAGGGAAGAATCACTGCCCTTTAGGAAAGCGCTGCCCTGACCATCTCCGCTGGCCTAGGCGATAGCTCTGAGCTGGGCTTTTGCGGAGGACAAGCCAGGGCGGGCGGAGGGCTGAAACTACATTTCCCAGGGTGCGCCGCGAAGGCACGCACAGCCCCGCGTTAAAGATCCCGCTGTGCCGAGAGCCGGCGGAGGCACGTATGTCAGACCGCGCGGATACCCGTACAGCACTCCCAGTGTTCTGCGCAGTTTCTCCGCCTCCCGTCCACACTCTTGGACCCGCCCGACCGAGCCGGGACCCTGGCTCCCTGGTTCTTGATAGGGAAGAGCGTCGGGGAACTCTGCAGCCGCCCCCGGGCGCCCACTTGCTCCAAGGGGCGTCTGCGGGTCCTTCTACCCGTTGGCCTGGGTCTTTCTACAGGAGCTCCGGGACCTGGGGACGCCCGGGACAGGGACCACAGGCAGGTGGGCCTCTGGATGCTGGCGCTGGTGATTTTTCCTTTGAGGTCGCTTTTCCTGCCTCCGTTTACCCCATCGGGGCTCGTCATTATCCACAAATCTCAATTATATGACGTTTGTGTACTTTGCAATGTAATTTTACTCCCAATCACCTTCCTTCTGCCTTTTTTCGCTTCCCAGAAGACAAATCAGATTCCTCCGTGGGGCTGCTTTTTCCCCTTGAAATGCAAAATCCCTGCCCACTTCTCTTCAAAAAGCAAATGTGAAGAGGCTTCACTATTTTATTCTGTCCCTGGCTCCCCTTCCCTATCCTAATTTTAGGCAGCGTGTGGCTGAGGACATTAAGAACTATTTCAGCTTGGCCTCAGTAGGTAAAATTCTGTTGGAAGTGTGCAGAATATTGGCTAGAGGCCTGTATTATCTAAGATTTCTATACAAATGTCAGGTATGACAGAGGGCAGAGACTCCAGGAGAGATGTTTTGTTTCTACAGGGTGGGTAAGAACAAGAATATTGGAGTTGGATACACCTGACCTGCCTGTAAAAGCTGTTTATGTCCTTGGGCAGGCTGTTCCATCTCTTTACGGTACAATTTCCTTACATATAACGTAGGTGTGGTAAAATTCAATTCATAGGGCTGTTGAGTGGGTCACATGAGCTGATACTTCAACGTGTCTTTGGCGTGGTGCCTGAAGAAGACACTCCCTATGCTACCAGTACTGTTCCACCTTTTGTGTTCTCATAATACCCTTTAGTCTGATGGGCCAAGGCATGCTACTTAGCCTTGGTTGAGGGAAGCCCAGGCTTTCCGTGATTTTTTTCTTCTACAGGGGCATCTTTGACCCAGAGAATATTATCAGAGCCTTCACTCCAACCTGCTTCAGGGTCAAGTCGAACTCTCCTGTTGCTTTTCCTCACTGGAGAGAACTACCATTCATTGAGCTCCTGCTGTGTGCCACATATTTTTATGTTTTATTTAATGCAACCATCCTAGGAGGTTGGTATCTTTGGCCCCAGTTTTCAATTAGGGAACTGAGGCTCAGAGAGGTTAAGTAACCTGCTCAAGACACACAGGAAGAGGGAGAGTTGGGGACAGCCTCTGGGTGTTGATTCCCGGCCCAGGACTATTCCTCTGCTCCAGTTTCTAGTAGAGTACAGTCCAGATCATGCCGTCCTCCCTCCTCTGCCTGTGACCTGTCATCTGCTTATGACTCTCAGTCACTATGCCAAGACCAAGACTGGGCTCAGACCTTTGGACTCTCCTTGGGGCATTTCTTCCTTGCTCTCTTTTAGCACGTTTGCTTGGGATCAAACATCATTATCACCATCACCTAAATAAGAAACTGAGAGACCCAGGTCCCAGTCGTGGATGCAGCATCAACTAGCATTTGTAAAGTGGACAGAATACTTACCTGGCAGTGGTGTTGTGAAGATGAAAAATCATAGTGTCTTAACTGTGGGTCAGAATGGGTGGATGAGCTCACTTCTAGTGGCTGTTATCATTAATGCCATCCCCATTTCATTGTCACCTTGTATTGGGCACTTTACATATATTTAGTACGTCTGTTCTTTTTTCCATCCTACAAAGTAGGTTCAGTGTAGGGGTTAAGAGAATGGACTTTGGAAAAAAAGGTGTCTGGGTTCAAATTTGGCTCTACCACTTGCTAGCTGTGTGACCTTGGTCAAGTCACTTAATCTCTCTGTGCCTCAGTTTCTTCATCTTTAAGGATAAAGAAAGTACTACCCAGACATTAATTTAGAGGTTCTTACAGTAATTTTTACTTTGGCAGTCCCAAGAGGAAGATGATATACTCCCATGTTGGTTTAGGTCCTCAGAGAAGCAGAGAACAAGATGGGATTAGACTTGCAAGAGATTTATTGGGGGAGGGAAGAAGGGGAGGGAGCTGGAGGAAGCAGGGAGAGCTGTCAGCATGTAGTGGGTGCTGTCAGCATGCTGCGCTTGAACAAACTGGTGCACCTCTCCCAGAGCTTCCCTCTTTTCCGGGGAATTGCCCTCAACCTCAGGAGCCTAGAAGTTAGAGCCTCCCTCCCTGCAGCTCAGTGCCAATGATTGGATGATGAGGGGCCTGCGGTACAGAAAGGGCAGCCCCTTGTTTTAAGGTGGGACCCCCTGTCAACCCCACCCGCTCCCCTTACTTCCTCTCCTGAGGAAATGTCATGCACCCAGATTGATGAAGTCAAGGATACACTCATCACATGACCCAGCAATCCCACACCTAGGTGTCCGCCTGGAGAGAGGAAGTCTTATGTTCACGCTAAATCTGCACATGAATGTTTATAGCAGCTCTATTCATGATTACCAAAACCTGGAAGCAGCCCAAATGTCCTTTAGTGGGTGGGTGGAGAAACAGACTGTGCGGTGTCTATGCGACGGAATACTGCTTGGCAAAAAAAGAGAAAGAACTATGGATATGCATAGCCAACTTGGATGAATCTCAGAGGCATTATGTTGAGTGAAAGAAGCCAATCTCAAAAGATTACATTCCAACTATAGCTTTGGAGAACAGGTGGCTGGTTGTCAGGGGTGAGGGATGGAGAAGGGTGTGACTTGTAAAGGGTTAGCATGTGGGAGCTTTGTTAGATGCAGATGGTGGTAGTAACCACAAGAATCTATACATGTATTAAAATTCATAAAACTACTTACAACCACAAAAATCAATTTTAGGGTATGATAATTTAAAAAAAATTCACATACACCTGTATCTCTGCCCTGGAAGCCCCTCAACTTTGGCCAGAATGGAGCAGCCGAAGGGGGTTGATTGGACGGTCATCATCCTGACATGCCAGTACAAGGACAGCGTCGAGGTCTTCCAGAGAGGTAGTTGACCCTCCCTCTCCACTCTGCCCCTAATGTGGAACCCTCTCCCCTTTCCTTGTCACATACCCCTGCAGCCCCAGGAGCTGGGCAGACCCAGGTTCAAACCCAGATTCTGCTTCTTCCTAGCCACGTGACCTCAGACGTAGGTCACTTCACTGAGACTCGGTTTTCTCATCTGTGCAATGGGAGTAATTGTACTTACCTCACCGAGTTGGGAAAAGATCTAATGAGCTACTAGATGGAAAGCTCTAAGTCAAAGAAGATTAAATAATGGCTGTCAGGAGGTTTGCCTGAGGTGGTTGGGACCAGGGTGGAGAGGCTGGGGGGCAGGTCCCAGTCATGTTCTGACCACAGAGCTGGAGATACGGCAGAAGCGAGAGCAGATCCCCACCAGGACGCTGCTGTTGGCCGTGGAAGACCCTGAGGTTCGTGTGGGCAGTGGAGGAGCCACCCTCAATGCCCTGCTGGTGGCTGCTGAACACCTGAGCGCCCAGGCAGGCTTCACTGTGAGTGCTCCTCAAGTGCCCGCCCCCCGGGCACAGCAGGGATGGGGGCTGCAAGCAGAGCCTTTCCAAGGTCCCCAGCCCTTCGGGCTCCATTTTCCTGCCCAGTTCAGGTTGGGCATCAGTTTTTGCATCTGTAGATTGAGCAGACTCGTCCAGATGAGGGCAGAAGGCAGGGGCAGCCTTTGTAGTGGTTTTAGAAAGTCAGAGCCACTACCGCAGAGTTAGGCTTTCTGGCTTCCCTTGAGAAATCTCCTCTTGCTACCCTGGACTCTCCTTCCCACATAGCAATGGTTTGCTGGAACTGAGGTGCAGTGGCCCCCAGTGCGTAGAGCGTGGGCCCACATCCCACACACACCCAGCCACTTCACGAGGTCACCTTGCCTGCATGGCACCCTGGCGCAGGCAGTGAGGGTGGTCCCAGGCATGGACGTGCTCTGGCAGTTGGGGTGGCACCCGCAGGGGAGGGGACCACTCTGTGGTTGCCATGAAGCTGACTTACTGTGAGTCGCCCACCATCCAGCCCCATGTTCTTGCCTGCAGACTTCCCTAAAAACAGGGGACAGGGGAGTGGCCCAACTGGAAGACTGCTGTGCTTCCTTATCCAGGAGTGGCTAGGGCTGCCTCGTGCCTGCCTGTGGCCATTGGTCTTGACCTTGCTGGTTGTTCCTTTGGTTCTTTTTTTTTTTTTAATTAATTAATTAAATTTATTTATTTTTGGCTGCGTTGGGTCTTCGTTGCTGCGCACGGGCTTTCTCTAGTTGCAACAAGCGGGGGCTACTCTTTGTTGCAGTGTGTGTGCTTCTCATTGCAGTGGCTTCTCTTGTTGCAGAGCACGGGCTCTAGGTGCGTGGGCTTCAATAGTTGTGACGCACGGGCTCAGTAGTTGTGGCGCACGGGCTTAGTTGCTCCGCGGCATGTGGGATCTTCCCAGACCAGGGATCGACCCGTGTCCCCCTTCATTGGCAGGCAGATTCTTAACGACTGCGCCACCAGGGAAGTCCCTCCTTTGGTTCTTGTGTGGACTTGTGCTGGGGTCTCTCCCTGCACAAGAGGGTGCCATCTGCCCAGACCTCTGTGAACAGTGCTCTTCCACTTTTGATAGGTGGTCACATCAGATGTTCTGCACTCGGCCTGGATCCTCATCCTACACATGGTCAGTAGAATGCTGGGCAGGGGCCGTGCAGAAGGATGGTCAACCCTCAGGGTTGGATGGGACTTTAGGGGTCTTCTACCTTTGTGAGCCAGTGTGCATTGTGCAAATCCTGAAGAATCAGAAATAGAATTAATCCAGGTGTCCAAAATAGGGAACCGGTTAAATATAAACAGCATATCCTCCTGGTGGAATATTAGACAATGATTAAAAGGTCCATTTAACTCTCTGCACCGACCTGTGCATTGACCAGCTCTGTGACCTTGGGCAAGTCACTTGACTGTTTCTAGGCCTCAGTTTCCTCATCAGTAAAATGAGGATGGCAGCAGTTCCTACTTCATGTGGATGTGCTGAGATGATCCATCAAATGCTTAAATTGAGGCCTTGCCTGGCTCACTGTGAGCATCGGTGAATATATTTTCATTGTTCAGTGAACAAGGCCAGCCGCACAAGTTTGCATAGAACGACCTCAGCCTTTTTAATTGGAAGTTTGATTGAGATCATTGGAGATCCACATTTAAGAAATAATCCAGAGGGAAGCCTCTGTAAACTTTGCCCAGATCTCGCCAATGGTCATATTTTCCAAAACTACAGTATAATTACAGCCAGGATATTGACATTGATATGGTTCCCAAGCTTTGTCCAATTTGACTTGTACTCGTGTGTGTGTGTATGTGTGTGTGTGTGTGTGTGTGTGTGTGTGTGAAGTTCTGTTGTCTCCGTCTTTTTCATTTTTGTAACAAAAAAAATAGTATGCATATGAGGTATATGAAAGGGCATAACCTCAAAATGAGGGCAATGGTTATTATCCCTGAGGGATTGTTTTTCTTTTTGTGTATCTGCATTTGCTAATTTTTTACCATAATCACGTACTTTAAAAAATCACATGAGAACACACTTTGTAAAAGTCCTCTAGCTTGATGGCTTTCTGCCCAGGCTCTTCTGCCTGTCCCTGCTCCCGCCCCAGGGCCGAGACTTCCCCTTCGATGACTGTGGCCGAGCCTTCACCTGCCTCCCTGTGGAGGACCCCCAGGCCCCTGTGGAGGCTGTGGTCTGCAACTTGGACCGCTTGCTGGACATCATGAGCCATCGGGTGAGACAGGCAGCTGCCATGGGGCCTTGTCCTGCTGCTTTCCTGCTGAGACACCAGCCGTAGTCTGTGCTGGCTCAGACAGGGGATGCCAGGAACGATGGCTTTGGGTGCCTGGAGTGAGTTAGAGCTTCAGGATGTTAGTGTTGGCCACACTGGGGGGAGGTACGGCCCCAGGAAGTAGGCGGGAGGGCTGGCATCGGCACCGTGGCTATAGGGAGGCCCCTGTTACCTCAGCAGCCCGAGTGCCCCTGGAACAGGCCGAGGCTGTGCTGTGTGGGAGCGGAGAAAGGGCCGGGCCCGGCCACCAGCTTCATTCTCTCTCCCCACAGCTGGGCCCAGGCTCCCCGCCAGGCGTGTGGGTTTGCAGCACCGACATGCTGCTGTCTGTTCCTCCAAACCCAGGTGAGCCTGAGAGGGCTTGGGACTGCCTTCCCTAGCCACGCCGGCTCTGCCTCTCCTCACCCACCCCGTCTTTGGGCCTGGCCTGCTGCCCTGTTCACAAGGGAAGCTCTAAGGTTTGAAGGATGGAGCTTAGACCAGGAGGCAGGGCTTCCCCTGCTGGGCCAGTCTGCCTCTCCGTAGAGTGGAGATACCCAGCCCTGCCCCCTTTGCCCCAAAGGGCTCTGTGGACAAACTTTGGGGTTGAGGTGTTGTCATTCTCCCAGAGGAATGTCCATTTGGCTTTGGAAACCATATTTTCTTTAGAGGTGCCTGGATGCCCCTGCCCTCCTCCTGGAAGGGAATCCCCCATTCCTTGGGTTGGGGTCCCTGGAGAGCCTCCTGACTCCCCCACCTGCAGGGATCAGCTGGGACGGCTTCCGGGGAGCCAGAGTGATCGCCCTTCCGGGGAGCACGGCCTATGCCCGGAACCATGGTGTCTACCTCACTGACTCCCAGGTAGTGCCCCTGGGGCAGCAGCGTGGGCAGCTGAGCCATCCTGGGATGGCCTCCTGGTCCTGTGCTCCGGGCAGCCTCGTCCTGGACTTTCTGGCATGGTCTGGATCTGGAGGAGTTTCGCCCCATGGCAGCAGCTCTTGTGCTCACTTAGTCTTTTACCAAACATGAATTGCCCCTGATCCTGTGCCAGGCTCTGTGCCCAGGCTTGGGGCTGTGGAGACATTTGAAGCCTGCCCTCTGCTGTCAGGGTGGGGTGTGGGGGGGTCTCAGGCACTTGTATCCCCAGGAGTATGCTGGGGCCTGTCTGACCTGCATCCTAGGTTTACATCTGGAGAACACCCTTGCATGCCCTCTTTCATAATCCTCTCTTGCTCCCTTCTGTAACTCTGTTTTCTGCTCCCACGTAGGGCTTCGTTTTGGACATTTATTACCAAGGCACCGAGGCAGAGATACAACGATGTGCCAGGCCTGACGGTCGGGTGCCACTGGTATGGCTGCCAGGGCAGAGCCCCACTCCTTCTGGGGAAGGCTAGCACCAGAATCTGAGGAAGATCTGGAACTGGTATTCAGGGGAGCAGGTGAAGCCAAAATCTGAGGAGGGGGTAGCCTTGGAATTCAGGGTCTTGTCCCAAATGAGAAAGGCTGGAACCAGACTCAGGGGATCCTTCTAGAATGAAGGACAAAGGTAAGAGTGGTGGATAAGAGCCTGGGACTAGACTATAGGGAAGATGGAGAACTGGGTTTGGGAGGAGACCTGAAAATTGAGGGGGTCCTAGAAGTTGCCTGCTGAGGGGCCCTTGGTGGAGCTGCCTCCAGTAAGCCTGGAGCTGGGTGCTGGGGTGGCCCAGAAGATGAATGATCCTGTCCGGTGTGGCAGTCAGCCTTGCTTGGCCCATCTGCACATGGCCCTACCCAACTCAGGCACAAGGCTGGCCCCAGGGTCTCCCACCTGACCCTTGTGGGGGCCCCTCCAGGTTTCTGGGCTTGTCTTCTTCTCTGTGGAAACTGCTGAGCACCTCCTGGCCACCCATGTGAGCCCGCCTCTGGACGCCTGCACCTACATGGGCTTGGACTCCGGAGCCCGGCCTGTCCAGGTGACTGGGACTGGGGACTGGCAGGTCCTGGCCTGGGCAAGAGGCACTGACACTGGCAGCCTGGCTGTATGACCTCAGGCCGGTCCTTTCCCCTCTCTGTGTCAGCGTCTCTAGAGATGGAACCGCCCCAGTTCAGCCTAGGAACCCACTAATAGCAGTGCTTCCCACCCTTGTTCCAGCTGTCTCTATTTTTTGACATCCTGCTCTGCATGGCCCGGAACGTGACAAGGGAGGACTTCCTGGTGGGGCGGCCCCCAGAGATGGGGCAAGGTGATGCGGACGTCGCAGGTTATCTGCATGGAGCCCGGGCTGAGCTGTGGAGGGAGCTTCGCGATCAGCCCCTCACAGTGGGTGGGTACTGCCTCTTGGCTCTCCGGGGTGGGGAGGCCATGGGAGTGAAGGCCCCCAGAATGAGGCTCCCACCCCACCTGCCTGGCCTCCAGGCTCCTGGGCCAGGCAGGCCTAGTGAGTGCATGGACTGGACAATTACCCTCTCCCAGTTCAGAGTCTCCTGCTGAGGTAACTCTCCTCTTCTTCCTTTGTCTCATTCCTGGGCTCCAGTCCTGGTCTTTCTACTTTCTGGCTGTGTGACTTTGGGCAGGTTGCTGAGCCTCTCTGGATCTCAGCTTCCCCATTGGCACAGCGGGCTCATTTCCATGCTTGCCCTCCCAGGCCCTGATGAAGATGTGTCTTCTGGTGGGAGGCCCAGCCTGGTGTCAGAGCTGCAACATGCAGGGTGTTGGGGTCAGTACTTGTATCTTTACAGCATATGTCCCTGACGGCAGCTACAACTACATGACCAACTCAGCCAGTGAGTTCCTGCACAGTCTCACATTCCCGGGGGCTCCTGGGGCCCAGGTCGTGCACTCCCAGGTGGAGGTAAGACCTGCCTGGAGGTAAGGCCAGCAGAGGGGCCTACGGGGTACCTGGAGACAGGTAGGAATGGGGGCTTCAGGGAGGGGAGGGAATAGCTCACACTTGGGACAGATTATCTACGCGTGTAGGTGTTGTTATCCCCATTTTGCACGTGAGTCACTGGAGGCTCAGAGAGGTTAAGTTACTTGCCTAAGACCACAGAGCCAGTAAGTGGCCAAGTCAGGATTCTACATCCAAGTCTGAGTGAGCAGCCAGAGAAGATTCCCCCCGACCCTTTCTGAAGGGTCTGCTTGGGGAGTCAGGCAAATTCATGGTGATGGGGCGGGTGGAGTTCAGAGGTGGCCCTCAGGGTGGCGGGGGTTGGGGTAGCTGGACAGGTGGGAGAGGTTTTCTGGGGGAGCTGTCATCTGGTGGGACCTCCACTACTGGGTGCAGACTTGCTCTGGAGGAGAAGGCAGGGAGAGCGTGCCCCTGGGGGAGCAGCAGAGATCAAGATGGGATGGGAGCCAGCCTGAGGCTGGGGCCAGGGACGTATCGAGAGGGATCTGGCTGGCCGACAGGCGCGGGGCGCGGCCGGAACTGTGGCCCTGGCCGTGGAGGAGAATTGGGGCAGCCCCCGCCCCGGGCCCTCACGGCTGTCTCCCTGGCTTCACAGGAGCGGCAGCTACTGGGGGCCGGGAGCTCTGTGGTCAGCTGCCTGCTGGAGGGTCCCATCCGCCTGGGTCCTGGGAGTGTCCTGCAGCACTGCCACCTGCGGGTGAGGCCTGAGAGGGCAGGCGGAGGGAGGGCAAGGGTACGGGAGCCAGGGTCCTGTGTGTTTTGTGGGCGTGCTTGGGGTTCCCCTGCCCACGCAGGACGCCTGCCCGCTCCCCTGCCAGGGCCCCATTCACATCGGCACCGGCTGCTTCGTGAGTGGCCTGGACGTGGCCCAGTCCGAGGCCCTACATGGCTTGGAGCTGCATGACCTCGTCCTGCAGGGACACCACGTGCAGCTGCACGGCGCCCGCAGCCGGGCCTTCACCCTCGTTGGCCGTCTGGACAGCTGGGAAGTAGGTGCTCACCTGTCTCCCCTCGCCCCCATTCTTTAGGCTTTGAGGAGCACCGGGGGTCCTAGCCCAGCTTCATTGCAGGGCTCTCTGAGCTCTCACCTGAGGGATAGGCAGTGAGGAGAGTGTAGCCAGTAGAGTCTCAACAGGGCTTTACCTCCCTCCTCAGCTGCTCTGACGCAGGCTGGGTGGGGATTCTCATCCCCACTTTTCAGGCCGGAGACTGAGGTTCAGAGAGGGAGGTGACCCGCCTTGGGCTGCAGAGCCAGTTATGGAGGGTCAGGCCTACAGCCAGGATTCTGCTCCAAGTTCCAGGCACCCGGGCTGGAATGTGGAAGCTCCAGGACTTGACGCTGTTTCAGAACTTGCTTGCCTAAGTGCCCCTGTCTCTTTTCCTGTCCCCTCTTGAGCAGATCCTGGTCCTCTGGCCTTATTGCCCTTAACCCCTTCCTGTGGCCCCTGCAGCCCTGACTGCTTCCTTCTCTTCCCCAGAGACAGGGGACAGGAACGTATCTCAACATGTCTTGGAGTCAGTTCTTCCAGAAGACAGGCATTCGGTAGGACTGGTGGCCCCACGGGCCTCTGTGGGCCTCGGCAGCCAGGGTGGCAGCTGCTTGGAGGCTCATCCTGCTCCTGCCCCACCCCCCACCATCCCTGCGGTCTGGGGTAGTTTTGTCTTTTTTTAAAAATTTTATTTCATTTATTTTTGGCTGCGTTGGGTCTTCATTGCTGCGGGCGGGCTTTCTCTAGTTGCGGCAAGTGGGGGCTACTCTTCGTTGCAGTGCGTGGGCTTCTCATTGCGGTGGCTTCTCTCGCTGTGGAGCACGGGCTCTAGGTGCGCAGGCTTCAGTAGTTGCGGCACGCAGGCTCAGCAGTTGTGGCTCACGGGCTCTAGAGCACAAGCTCAGTAGCTGTGGCCCACAGGCCTAGTTGCTCCGCGGCATGTGGGATCTTCCCGGACCAGGGCTCGAACCCGTGTCCCTTGCATTGGCAGGCGGATTCTCTACCACTGCGCCACCAGGGAAGCCCAAGAAAAAGTTTTTTAAATGAAATGTATTTGTATGTCTCTTTATATAAAGAAATAAACTGTAATGTGAGTGGCCAAAGGTGGCTTTGGATTAAGAGGGACATGCTTACTTTGGGTCTTCATTGCTGCGGGCGGGCTTTCTCTAGTTGCGGCGAGCAGGCGCTACTCTTCATTGCGGTGCGCGGGCTTCCCATTGCAGTGGCTTCTCTTGTTGCGGAGCACGGGCTCTAGGCACGCGGGCTTCAGTAGTTGTGGCTCGCGGGCTGTAGAGTGCAGGCTCAGTAGTTGTGGCTCACGGGCTTAGTTGCTCCACGGCATGTGGGATTTTCCTGGACCAGGGCTCGAACCAGTGTCCCCTGTGCTGGCAGGCGGATTCCTAACTGCTGTGCCACCAGAGAAGTCCCCTGGCGTAGTTCTGAGCGGCCTGATTTGCCCTAGCATCTTCTCCCTGGGCAACTCCCAAATTCCTTGCCGTGCTCAGGCTTTGGGATTTTGTTCAATGGCCTGGGAAAGGAGGCAGGGCAGCTGGGCCTCCCTCCCTGAATTGCCTGCTTGTGCTGCCTCTGGAGTTCGTCCTGTCCCCATGAATGAGCCAACCCCCAGCTGACAGGTGGTCAGGGCTTGGTGACCAGGCAGGAGCACTTGCTTCCCTCCTGCTCATGTGTCTTCTCCCCACATCAGGGACTGGGACCTGTGGGACCCAGACATGCCCCCCATTGAGCGCTGCCTTCTCAGTGCCCGTCTCTTTCCCGTGCTCCACCCCTCGAGGGCCCTGGGGCCCCAGGACATGCTGTGGATGCTGGACCCCCAGGAGGATGGGAGCAAGGCCCTGCGGGCTTGGCGAGCCTCCTGGCGTCTGTCCTGGGAGCAGCTGCAGCCGTGCCTGGACCGGGCTGCCACACTGGCCTCCCGCTGGCACCTGTTCTTCCGCCAGGCCCTGCATAAGGCGCGGCACGTGCTGGAGGCCCGGCAGGACCGCAGCCTGCGACCGCTGATCCAGGCTGCTGTGCGCGAGGGCTGTCCTGGGCCCCTGATGGCCACCCTGGACCAGGGTGAGTGTGCTGGGCACCCATGCTGGGAAGCCAGACCCAGCATCACCTGCCCTGTCTGCCCTCTAGGTCATCAACCTGAGGGTACTAGGGAGTCATGAGACTTTAAAGCAGGGGATAGACACAAATGGACTTAACTTTTAGGTTTCTGGGAAGCTCCATCCCTGTTAGTGGGGAGTTTGGTGAGAGGCGGAGGCCTGGGGCTGAGCCTCTGGGTCCTGTGAGCGTCGGCAAAGCCTGCACGTTCTGTGCGGGGGCGCTGGATGTGGGTGAAGAGCTCCAGCACAGCCCCAGGGGGATGTGGCCCGCCCTGCTCGGGACCCAGGCATTCTGGCTGGGCACTCAGCCTTAGCCTCACAGGGACTGCCTCATTCCCCATTTCAGTTATTCACTCACGGCCACACAGCTGGTTGGTGGGGGGCTGAGACTGAACCCAGGTGGTTTGCCCCCCAAGCCTGAGCTCTTACTCATTAAGGGCATCCTGGGTGGGGGGTGCAGAGGCATGTCTGGGCTGGGGCTGGTGGGATGAGAGCTTTGCCAGGCCGAAGAGTGGGGAGCATTCCCAGGCAAGGATACATCTCGGGCAAAAGTGAAGAGGTGTGAGGGGTCTGGGGTGCTTGAGGGCAGGGGGCATTGAGGGCGGGCCTCCTCCCCAGCTACTCCTGACTCCTGGTCCCTCAGTGGCAGCTGGTGTGGGAGACCCTGGCGTGGCAGCCCGGGCGCTGGCCTGTGTGGCAGATGTCCTGGGCTGCATGGCAGAGGGCCAAGGAGGCTTACGGAGTGGGCCAGCTGCTAACCCTGATTGGGTGCGGCCCTTCTCGTACCTGGAGTGTGGAGACCTGGCGCGGGGCGTGGCGGCGCTCGCCGAGGAGCGGGACAAGTGGCTGAGCAGGTGGGTGCTGATGATGTCAAAACCCTTGGAGCAGCCCCCTGCCGTCCTTGGAGGTGGAAACCCAGAGAGAGGTGGAGTGTCCTTAGGTCACCTAGGGCAGTCGGTCCCCAAATCCAAGCAGCCCGCCCCCAGCTTGGGGCTCCTTGCCACCATCTCTCCATTCCCTCCTGGCAGACCAGCCTTACTAGTACGAGCTGCCCGCCACTACGAGGGGGCTGGGCAGATCCTGATCCGCCAGGCTGTGATGTCAGCCCAGCACTTTGTCTCCTCGGTGCCGGTAGAGCTGCCAGCACCTGGGCAGTGGGTGGTAACTGAGTGCCCGGCTCGAGTGGACTTCTCTGGTGAGCCCCTTGGCGGTGGGTAGGGGTGAGGGTAGCCACCCCAGAACTGAGCTGGCAGCCCCTGTGACCAGCTTGGTCTTGTTCCATTGCCACAGGGGGCTGGAGTGACACGCCACCCCTTGCCTATGAGCTTGGTGGGGCAGTGCTGGGCCTGGCTGTGCGAGTGAATGGCCGCCGGCCCATTGGGGCCAGGGCTCGCCGCATTCCAGAGCCCGAGCTGTGGCTGGCATTGGGGCCTCGGCAGGACAAGATGGCCACGAAGATAGTATGCGGGAGCCTGGATGACCTGCAGGATTACTGCCAGCCCCACGCCCCAGGTCAGGGCACCTGTGAATTGTGCAGGTGGGGATGGCACACCTAGCCAGCTGGGGGATGGGGGCAGAACCCGAGAGACCCTGCAGGCCATGGGTGCCTGGCCTGAGGGTGAGCCAGTCTGGTGGAGGAGCCCTGACGTTACCCTGCCCGGGCACAGGAGGTAGAGGTGGCACAGTTGCTGGTGTTATGGAGCCCAGAGGACCTTTTGTGGCTTGGGGGTGGGGTCTGCACTGCTGCTGGGCTTTTATCCCCTAGATGAGCCCCAGGTCAGGCTGAGATGGGTGGGGTGTCTGTTTCCACCCCTGGAGACCAAATTCCTTGCCGGATGCTGCTCACTCCACAGGGGCGCTGTTGAAGGCGGCCTTCATCTGTGCGGGGATCGTGAGTGTCCACTCCAAGCTCTCGCTGAGTGAGCAGCTGCTGTGTACCTTTGGGGGCGGCTTTGAGCTGCATACCTGGTCTGAGCTGCCCCATGGCTCTGGCCTTGGTGAGCAGGCCCTGTCTCCCTGCTGCTCACCGACTCCGTTCCCCCTTTCAGCTTTGCCTCCAATCCTCTCCCCAGCCTCTGCCCAGTGGAGAGGGAGGGGGTGAGGCAGGATTGGGCTGGGCAGAGCTGTTTCATGGCTGGTACTCTCCTCTGTGCCCTGCAGGCACCAGCAGCATCCTGGCGGGGGCTGCGCTGGCCGCCTTGCAGCGGGCCGCAGGCCGGGCGGTGGGCATGGAGGCCCTGATCCACGCAGTGCTGCATCTGGAGCAGGTGCTTACCACAGGTATGGACTGCCCCAGGGCAGAAGGGAGGTCACTGGAACTTTTTCAGGGGCCTCCAGGGGCTTCCCTGGACTTGCAGACAGCCACAGAACTGTGCTGCTCCTTACAATGGTTAGAGCTTCTTCCCTCGTATCACTCAGACACTCTCTCTCTGGTGGTTTTCAAAATGAAATATTTCTACCTCAAAGGACTTGATGTAGGAGCACCTACTAAGTGTTAGAGTCTGTGCTGCTCCTTTCATGTGTGTTAGGTATTCCTCATGTCTCTGTTCCTACCCAGGGCTGTCCCTCAGGGCAGGGCTGGGTTTGGATTAGGGGACAGGACCTTCAGCCTGTTCCTCAGCACCGTGCCTCTCCCTTGGGCTAGGGCCACTTGTGCCTCGCTTCCCCCACCACATGATGGGGTACCCAGTGCATGGCTGTGACCATACAGAATGTCACCACTAGCACCATGGCTGCGATCATACAGAATGTCACTAGCTTCTCCTACTCATCACTGTGGCCCCTTAGCATCCATGCACAATGGAGAGCAGCCAGAGGTTTGTCTGGCTTTAGGGTGCTCTGGTCACCTCAGGATGCCGGGCCTCATCTTCAGCATGACTCCGGGAGGGAAACTGCCACAAAGATGTATAGATGCCTGATTATGTTATCTTCTCTGGCCACTTTGTAGCCTAGCTCCCTCCTTTCATTGTAATGACTCACATCCCATAATAGGTAGTCATTAGCAAAAGGGGCAGTTGGGGAAGCTTTTTTAGTTTTCTTTTGAGGTACACTGTTCATATCTCTCATTCGGTCAAATGACAACTATTTATCGAATACCCCCTCTGTATTGGGCCCTGGGGATAAAATGAGCAAAAACAGCATCCCTGCCATCAAAAGTCTTACGGTCTATTGGAGACAAACATTGATCAATAACCACTCCAATAAATGTATAATTACAAGCTACGCTACGTGCTCCGAAGGAGAGGGGTGCAGTTAAGGAGTTCTTGACGTTCCAGGCCTGACACTAACTACATTTTGGCTGTAAAGTTCCAGATGCCTCCTGCCATTTGCATTTTATACTCGAAATCCTTGCAGGCCCTTCTCCAGATATCAAAGGCCTATCCCAGAATCATCTCAAGTTTTGACATTTTTATATAGCTGCAAGAAGAAAGATCCATACCTTTCATTAGTAAAGCAAAATGTGAACAAGCTATTTTAAGTTTGATAAGAGATGCTGAGAAGCTTATTTCCACCATCAACACCGTTTATCAGGCAAGCCAGGGTGCAGGGACTGTTAGGCTGTAGGGAAAGTCCTATGTCATCCCTCCTCAGGGGGAAAGGTTAGTGTAAGGTCTTAATCCTTTGATGTGACTTACCCCAATTCCAAGTACACATTAGGTCTGCAACAAAACTCAGGCCTTGTGCATTCTAAGCTTGGCTCCAGAATGAAACCCCTTCCATTGCTGGGCTCAACTTGCTCCCAGGGCTGGGGCAGAAGCTGCACATCTCACCTGGCCCAGCTGAAGTTGTGGGGGGAAGCTGTCTTCCCACGCTGGTCCCTGCCAGGGATGCAAGGCCAGGAGCCTGTACTGGGAGAGGGAAGCTGGGCCAGATAGGCTCCAACAGTGACGGGGCCCGGGCTCTCGCAGGAGGTGGCTGGCAGGACCAAGTGGGTGGCCTAATGCCTGGCATCAAGGTGGGCCGCTCCCGGGCTCAGCTGCCGCTGAAGGTGGAAGTGGAAGAGATCACTGTGCCTGTGGGCTTTGTCCAGAAGCTCAATGACCACCTGCTCCTGGTGTACACTGGCAAGACCCGCCTGGCCCGGAATCTGCTGCAGGTGAGCCCTGGCCCCAGAAGGAGGGAGGGACGCGAGGCGGCTCAGCTAGGCTGAGCCTCACCGCACCCCCTCCTGCCCCATCTGTAGGACGTGCTGAGGAGCTGGTATGCCCGGCTGCCTGCCGTTGTGCAGAATGCCCACAACCTGGTGCGGCACACCGAGGAGTGCGCTGAAGCCTTCCGCCAAGGTAAGGCGCTTCTTCCCCGGAGCCCAGGCACCAGGAGTGAGTGCCTGTTGCCTGTGGGTCTGAGGCCGGGGGCCTTTGCAGACTTGGCACCGGCCCTAGGGATGAAGCCTCTATCCTCTGCAGGCTCCCACACTTAGGTGGGAGTCACATCGCAGGTCAATACTTGAATCCTGGGGAAGGCCTCCAGCACCACCTACCAGGAAGCAGATGGGGGAAGAGGCTTGGCTCCATAGCCGAGTTCCAGGGAGTCAGAGCTGATGAGGGTTACACGGTTCAGTGAACACCGTGCCCGGTACCACGCCAACTGCTCTGTGCTCGCTAGTCCTCAGACAACCCCGTGAGATGGGCTTTATCACTCCTGTTTCCAGCCAGTACTGAACCCAGGTTCTTAACTATGACACTGGTTAAGAAGTGCCTCTTGGCACCCCATCCAGTCTACAGATGGGCACTGAGTGAATATCCTGGCTCAGGCACACAACTCCCCTCTCTGCCCCCACCCCAGGGAGCCTGCCTCTGCTGGGCCAGTGCCTGACATCATACTGGGAGCAGAAGAAGCTCATGGCTCCAGGCTGTGAGCCCTTGGCTGTGCGGCGTATGATGGATGTCCTGGCCCCCCACGTGCATGGCCAGAGCCTGGCAGGGGCAGGTGGCGGGGGCTTTCTCTACCTACTGACCAAGGAGCCACGGCAAAAGGAGGCTCTGGAGGCTGTGCTGGCCAAGACTGAGGTATGGTGTGGTCGGGGTATGGTATCTGGCGCAGGACAGGAGCCCTCCCTGTGGCCCACCAGCTAACCAGCGGCTACAGGTTTAAGTCCCCTTGGCCCTGCAGCCACAGTCCAGCCTCCTGAAAGCCTAAAACCCACCCAGAACCCTCTAAGCACCTCCTGTCCTTTGCTCCTAGGGCCTCGGTAACTATAGCATCCACCTGGTAGAAGTGGACACTCAGGGCCTGAGCCTGCAGCTGCTGGGGACTGAGACCTCAGCCTGATGCCCCTTCTCATGAGGCTTGTCCGTCTGCAAGAGGAGAAAGCCTGGAGCTACAGCAGGCCCTCCCTTCCTTCCCCCATGGGAGCACTCAGTCTTCTACTCTCCAGCCACTTCTTTGTGAATCTGCTTCCAAAGGAAGCCAACCTGAGCTCAGGCCCAGCCCTTTCTAAAAGTTGGTGAAGCACAGACGGTGCCTGGGAACAGGACTGTGGCCTCCTGGTTGACAGTGGCCTAGGCTTGGTGTCTGCTCCATCTGGACATAGGAGGGTCCTAAGTTCAGTGTCCACTGTGACCTTTACAAATCTGATGGCCCAGCTTGGGCCTTGGCCTTCTCACTCTCCACGAGGGCCTGGAAGAAGGGGATGACAAGCAGCTTTGGCAGATGGCTGCGTTCCCTTGGTAAGGCCGACCCCGAAGAGGCCCTTTGAAGCATTTCCTGTGGCCTTCCTTAGAGGTCAGGCTTTTGCCTGAGTAGAGACTTCCTGTTCCACACTCACTCCCAAGCTGACGTAATGGGGGAGGGCGAACAGGGATGAGGGTCCACACTCGTGTCTCTGGCAGAGAGCCAGCGCAGTCCTGCAGCAAGTCACTGCTAATCGTGGCCTTAACCAGCAAGTCTGCCATGTGCCTGTGGGCTGTGAGTTCTCAGGACTGCCATCTTCTTGGAATAAATTCACTCTGCTCTTCAAGGTTGTCCTCATAAAGATCTTTTTTGTTCCTGCTGGGAGCAGTTCCCACTTCCCCTGGCACTGTGGGAAACTGCCCCTGGGATGATCCGACTTCTGGTGCTGAGGGCCCCAGAGATGGGATGAGGGTCCGGGATTGGATGAGGCACCTGTTATCATGTGGGTCCTGGTGGTGGCCATGTGCCTCTGGGTGTGGGAGGAGGCTGAGGATTTAGGCTTTTGCCTTCACACTGCAGTGCAAACTGATGGACCTGTCTTGCTCTGTAGCATCCAGCCCTTCCTGGAAACAGCACACTGGCATCTCTTCAAGGAGTATCTTTATTTAGGGTGATCACAAACATCACAGCCTCTCCTCGGAATAAACCTAATTCCTTAGGTCCCTAGATAAACCCAAGTCCTTTAAGACTGGCAGGGAGGCAGCCCATTTGCTGCAGTGTCCAAGGACGAGAGAATGACCACCCGTGCAGGAGACTGGCCTGCCCTGTCTTCCCCACCTAATTAGGAGCCAAGGGGGACCTACCTCACTTGGTGGGGAGAGACTGTCCCCCAAAGCACCCTGACAGGTCTGAGAACAGAGAGTGGACTGCGTCGGGGCCTTGTTTCCTTGCTGCCAGCAGTGGACCAGTCTGGGCTGTGGCCACTTAGGGAATGGGCCCCAAAGCATGATGGGCCAGGTGGGGTCACCCTGGCAGCTACAGGCGCAGCCTCTTGATGTCCTCGCTGCGGAAGTCTATGCGCAGAGCCAGCACCTGGCGTACTTCAGCAGGAGTGAGGCGCCACGTCAGTGGGCCAGAGTTGGCGCCCCAGTAATCTAGGATCTCGGTCACCTACAGGGAAGAACAGAGACGAGTCAGCAAGGAGGGGCTATCTTGAGAGAAGGCCTTGGGCTCCACCAGAGGCAGAGCAGGGGTGCCCAGGAAGAAGGTGGCCTGCAGGGCTGGGTTGCTGGTGGAGACTTGGTTTAGAGGGAGTGGCAGGGATTCAAATTTTGTCTCTGCCTCTCTTCCCAGTCACCTTTCCCTGGCTAGGCCAAGGGAGCCCTACATACCCGCTCCAGATTGAGGACTGTGGCCATCTGGGAGAGCCGGGCAAACTTGTCTCGGATGGTCCAGGTGGTCACTGTGGTGAGGTAGGCAATGAGCGACCTCAGTTCCTTGTCAAACTGCAGACCGCCCAGCTGCAAGGGAACACGGGCCCAGTCACTGTTTAAGGCCTGGCCCTCTGGCCAAGCAGAACTGGCCCCCAATTTCACTCAGTGCTGGGCGGCAAGGCCAGCTGGGCCTCAGATGGTGCCTCAGCTGGCCCCACTACCTCAGGGCAGGACTGAGCCTAGATATGCAGGGCCTGGGCAGACAGAAGGGACGGGCTTGTCTTCCTTAGAGGGAAAGCAACAGAGCGGCGGGGGCCTGCGCTCCCTTGACATTACCCGGTTGAAGGTGGACTTCAGCACCACTTTCTCCAACTCGACTGCGACAAGGCTGGTCATGAGGCTGGTCAGGCTGTCGTAGATGACTGGAGACAGGCTGGCCTGCAAACAGGTTAGGCATCAGCGGGAGTCCCACCTCACCCCTCTGCCTCCCAGGAGTCTTTCTCCTGTGGGAGTATTTCTGTGGCCTGGGGCTTGGAAGAGCTTCCTGGGTTCCCAGCAGGAGTGTGATGAGAAGCCTCGGGCTGCTGACTGGGGCAGAGGTGGGTAATTCTATAGGCTGGTCCCGAGAGCCCCTGCTCACCTTGAACTCTGCCATTTGCTGCTCCAGATTAAGGATGAACTGTTGTACCCAAGGGTCATTGGCCTCATAGTCATTGAATTCTTCCTATTATCAGGAAGCAAGGTGGGTCACCAGGGGCATCTCCAAGAAGGACCATTCACCCCCACCCTTGTAGCTTATGACTCATCCAGCCTAAAATCAGCTTAAAATCAGGCTGGCAGAAACTGCTGCTGTTTCTGCATCACACTTCTGACCAGCAAACAGCCCTGGGCTGCAGCAGTGGCCCACACAATATGGCAAAGCTCCTGGCAGTTTATCCCCTCTTGTATCTCATGTTATACAGGAATGAAAAGATTAGGCTAGAGGGGCTTCCCTGGTGGCACAGTGGTTAAGAATCCACCTGCCAATGCAGAAGACACGGGTTTGAGCCCTGGTCTGGGAAGATCCCACATGCTGCAGAGCAACTAAGCCTGTGCACCACAACTACTGAGCCTGCACTCTAGAGCCCGCAAGCCACAACTACTGAGCCCCCATGCCACAGCTACTGAAGCCTGCGCGCCTAGAGCCCAAGCACCGCAACAAAGAGTAGCCCCTGCTCACTGCAGCTAGAGAAAGCGCGCGCGCAGCAATGAACACTCAACGCACAGAGGGAGGGAGAGAGAGAGAGGGGAAGCGAGGGAGGGAGGGAGGGAGGGAGAGAGGGAGAGAG
>NC_041230.1:43053850-43074836 GCF_002837175.3 Physeter macrocephalus | reverse complement strand
AGGGGGGGAGGGAGGGAGGGAGGGAGGAAGGAAGGTCCCAAGTCTATAAGATGTGGGGCAAAAAGAGCCTCAATAAATGAGAATGCGTCAGGTCAAGGCAAACTCCCTTTAGATGTCTTTCAGAGCCCTCTGACTGCAGGAACAACCTGTTTCTGGGAGGAACCACCTGTTTCTGGGAGGAACCTAGCCTTCGAGCACGAGAGAAGTGGGCCTGAGAAATATGTAAGGTCTAGTCTGTTCAGACAGCTCCACTGCGCTCCAGCTGTGGGCCGGGGAATGAGGGGTAATCCTGGGCTTGGTGGCTGTCCGTGGTCAGGCTGACCTCCTCGATGTTGTGGGAAACAGAGAGAAAGGTGTTGATCCAAGGCTGCACCTGCGGCTTGATGGCTGTGCTGTTTAGCTCCATCAGCCCTTCCTGTAGGACAAGGCAGAGATGCATCAGACACAGAAGGCACATGCCTCCATCCCTTCCCTTTCTCCTGCTCTACCCATCCTTTGACTGTCAGGGCATCCTTCCAACCATGATGCTTTTCTGCAGGCCCTGTCTGAAGTCTAACAGAAATAATGCTAATCAAAGACGCCAGGAACAACCTGTTCCTTTCCAGATATATTTTGATTCAGGTCCAGGCCAGAGATGAGACCATGCGGTTGGTCTGTTAAACTCTAGAAAGAAGAGATTTCTGAGTGCCTGGTACTAGGCAGCACCTTTGGCTAAGGCCAAGCAGATCTCAGTACCCATATGGTTCAATTTCCTCTGAGGACCCTTCTGAGGGCTCCTGGCACTGTGGAGATTCTAGAGGACCAGAATGCCTGCTTGTCAGCATGACAGCTGCACTGCTGAAAAACCTTTAGTCTTCAAGGGACTTGCACAAGTTCAGTGGCTTGCACTCTGCTCCCTCATGCCTCCTCTTCCCCCTTCCCGTTTCCTTATATGCATGAAGCCCATGATAAGCCAGTGACAATGTTCTCAGAGCGAGACACAGGCCCAGGATTCAGGCAGCAGCTGAACCTGGGGCTTACCTGCAAGAGGTCTCGGAATTTGTTGGACACGGCAACCAAGTCAGAAAGGCAGCTGTCAAACTTGGCCTGGGCCTGCTCCCCTCCAATGCCTTGGCTGAACAGCTTGGTGCAGTCACTCTAGGGGAGAACACCCAGCCATCAGGCTTCTGAGCATGCCTGGGCCATGGGCGTGTGAGGAGGGCGAAGAGGCCAACATGAAACCAGCCATTTCTCCTATTCTAGCATTCTCTGGGAGCAGCTCTGGTCGATCCGAGGCAAGAACCCTGGCTGGGTCTCAGGAAACCTGGGTTTGATCCTGTGGCTAGTCATTTGGCTCCCACTTCCCTCTTTGTAATATGAGGGTATTGGTGTCAGGGGGTGTGAGTAAGAAACACAAATATCAGAAGTTTTTCACACCTTTAGAGTCAGGCATTCTGGCTTCAAATCCTGGCTCAGCCATGTATTAGTTGACCGACCTTGGTCAAGTGATTTAAAGCTTCTAAGCTTTAATTTTCTTGGCCATAAAGTGGGAACACATTCCTGCTCCCATGGTGGTTGTGAGAGTTGGATGAGATGATGCACAAAGTGCTTAGCCCAGTGCTTGGAACGTAGTAGGCACTACGGAGACACTAGCTATTGTAATAGGATCTGCTTTGTAAATAATTTGGTCTGGCTGCCCAGGGGATATTGTCATGACCACAGGTAAGATTTAAGTGCTTACTGTGTGCCAGGCCCCTGGTTTTAAGCATTTTACTTTTATTAATTAAAGTACCTTTCTTACGGAGTAGGCACTGTTATTATCCCTACTGTATAGATGAGGAAACTAAGGCACAGAGAAATTAATAACTTGTCTAAAGCCACACCGCAGTAAGTCGTGAAGCTGGGATTCAAGCTGGGAATTATGGCTCCAGAGCACCTGTTCCTAATCCCACACTAAGGTCTAGCTGTAGAGAATGCCACAGGGGGAGCTGCTTTGGGTTGGCAGGAGCTGCCTGCATTTCCTATAGCCTCCTAACAGTTGGTGCCATTTTGGCTACGGTAGGAGCAGCTGTGAGGAAGAGCTGGAAAGGGACTGATGTAGCAGGGAGAGGTCCTTAGTCCCCGTGGCAGCTCCAATACTTACTATCTTTAACTAGCCTTTTAACCTCATCTGTTAAACGGATGTCACACCACCTGACCTGCCTATCTCAAAGGACTGCTGACGGGGCTGAGAAAGAATACATGTGAAATGCAAATCTAAGGGGGGGGTGATTTATGGGAATTGTTTTTTCAGCTCTTTGTTATCCTTCTTTTCATTCACTTGGCTAATTCTGCTGGCTCAGTTCTGAATTCCTAACATTTCCCAAAAATTTACTTCAAAATCCAACAGACTAATTAACGTTAAGGAAAAAGTCTGGAATACAATCTAACGTGCCATGACTTAAAAACGATGACAACTACCTTGTTGAACACTTATAACGTGAGAGACACTACGCTGCTGGTAGTTTGTGAATATTGCTCTTATTTTATTCCATTTTAAGGCCTTTTTGGGGGTGAATTCCTAATCTGGTCCAGTTTATACTGTAAACTCCCACCTGACTGCTCTCTCCGAGCCTCCCTCAGGAACCCCATCAGCAACTAGGCCCTCTTCTCATGTGCTGGCTCCCGGCCTCCTCAGTCCACCCAGCCCTAAAGCCAACATTCAGCACCAGCCTCGGCACTGAGCCCCACGCTTCTGTAGCCAAGCATCTTCCCTGGTATGAGTGTCCGCTGGGGAGGCAGGACTCTGGCTTCCCTCTTCTCCCAGAGGCAGAGCTGGGGAGTGGTGGAGAGCTGGGCTCTTCGTTTTCTAATACTTAACAAAGTGACTGCTCCATGATGTTATGTATAACTACTAATACAATCATTAACTACCACTGCATGCCGCTCATGTACCAGGTGCTTTATATTCTCGTTCAATTCTCACAACAAACCTGTGGGGCAGAGAGCATTACCCCTGTATACAAAAGAGGAAACTGAGGCTCAGGGAGGTTAGAGAACTTGCTTCAGGCCACACAACTGGTCAGTGGTCAAGTGGGGACTTGAACTCAGGGTATGTGACTTCTAAGCCCAAGCAATTTCCACTGTTACATGGCCTTCCTTTAAAAAATGACAACAGCAACTGGCTCTGTACAGGGTTAAGTGAACCCTATATCATCTTTTTTTTTTCTTTTTTCGGTCACGCCACGCAGCTCGCGGGATCTTAGTTCCTCGACCAGGGATTGAACCTGTGCCCTCGGCAGTGAAAGCACGGAGCCCTAACCACTGGACCGCCAAGGAATTCCCCCCATATCATCTTAATCTCAAAATTTACAGAAGGCTTTATCACTTGTATAAAGTGCTTTCAATCCTGTTTTTTTTATCGGGCCACCCAACAAACCCAAAGCAGGGCACCATGGAGATCTGTATCTTGCTTCATAGATGAGAGAACTGAAGCTCAGGGAGTTAAGGGATTTGTCCAAGGTCACATGCCAAGTATATGCTGGAAGAGCTAATTTGAATTCTGATCTCCTAACTCATGGGTCAGAGCTCTTCCCATAGTTCAGAGATGTCCTGCTACGATGTCATTCACTAATGAATCCCCTCAAATGCTCTGAAGAAGAGCTGGCTCAATGCCAGGGAATGCCATAGCCCCCACTAGGAGGAGTACACAGGGCTCACTCTCAAAAGGAGGCCTGGGGAGGCTACAGCCACTGAAAGCTGATAGGCAATTTCCCCTGTACCTCCAGTGTCTTCTTCAAAGTGGAGATGTTTTCACTGCAGACTTCCACATTGTTCAGGGTCACCTGGGAGACAAGCACAGAAGAATGTGACTTCCTGCTCACTATTATTTGTACCCACTCCAAGGCCAGACTGGCTGACAGCTGCACTCCTGAGGCTCGGGGGCGGGGAGGGCCCACTAAGGACCACCCACACCAGTGTCATCAGGCAGGGGGCTCAGGTCTCGGTGGGCAGAAATGGTGAACCAGGCTCGCCCTTTCTCCTGGGCTTGACACAAAGGCAGCAAAGCCATCTGACCTCAGAGGTAGTGACCCAAAGTTTCAGGTCTTTTTGTTCCATGTTTAGGCATGCAAGTCTTGGAGAAGTCCTTGGGCTCCAAACCTCCAAGCCCAGGTCAGTGATGCAACGGCTGACATTGATTAAAGAACTGCTTCCTGAGAGCCTGCCACCTATGAGGCATTTTCTCATCATTAGCTCTGTTAAATACCTTCTGCAAAACAAGTACAGCTGACCCTTGAACCAACGCAGGGGTTAGGAATGCAGTTGGAAATCAGCATGTAACTTAGAGTTGGCCCTCCGTATCTGCGTCTGTAGATTTAACCAACTGTGAATTGTGTAGTACTGTAGTATTTACCATTGAAAAAAATCCACGTGTAAGTGGACCTGTGCAGTTCAAACCTGTGTTGTTCAAGAGTCAACTGTATTATCAAGCCAGCTCACAGGTGGAAATATGACTCCTAAGAAGGTGAAATAATTCACCAAGGTCAGTCAACTTTTGATTCAGCAAATATTTAAAGTGCCCACTATGTGCCAGGTACTGTTCTAGGTACTGGAAAGAAAGCAGTTAGCAGACAAAATCCATCCCCTCGCAGAGTTTACATTCCAGAAGGGAAGTCAATAAATAAGTGTCAGGTAGTGATAAATGCCATGAGGAAAAATAAAGCAGGGTAGGAGGACAGCAATTCAAAGAGTGACAGGATTAGAGCCAGGATTAGAATTTAGGTCTCCCCACTCTAGGCCAAGGGCTCCTTCCTTCATAACTCAACGGCCTTATGAGCTTGGTGCAGAAACACCAATCATAAAAAGCAGCATGTGACAAAAGTGACAATTAAGGTAAAAACTGCTATGGTCATTTAGAGCAAAGACACAATGTTTTGGTCTGAGGCATTCTAGGAAACTCCACGGTATAGTAGGTAACTGAGTGGAACTTAAAAGGCTGGAACGTAATTCTGATAGGAGAGGAGGGTGAGTACATTTCTCCACCCCCATTGGCCTCCTCTAGTCCAGTGTCCTGTTTGATATTATCTTAATGGTACTTAGGATTATCTGATATTGTCTTGCTTGTTTCCTGTTTCCCTTTCCCACTAGAATGAGAGCTCCAGGAGGCAGGGATCTAGTCTGTCTTCCCTATAGCTGTATCTCTAGCATAGCACCGTCCAAGAGAACTTTCTTGATGATGGCAGTATTCTAAATCTGAACTGTCCAGTACAGTAGCAATAGCCATGTGTTGCTACTGAGCACTTGAAATGTGGGTGGTGCAACTCAGGAGCTGGATTTTTAGTTTAAAGTTAAATTTAAATAGCCACACTATACTGGGCAGTGCAGCTCAAAAACCTGAAACAGTGCTTGATATATAGAAGTTTCCCAATAAATATCTGTTGAATGAATGAATGAGTGAATGACTGTCTTCTGGAGAAAGGATAACATCAGCAAATGCAGAGGGGCATAAAATCCAAAAAGGTATTTGGGGACCAGGAGAGTCAGTGCACAGACATGTGCAGGGAAATGGCAAGAGGTGGAGCTGCAGAGATGGGTGAAGTCAGACTAGGAATTGGGAGCTATGCTGTCCTGTGGACAAGGGAGTGGCACTGACGATTATTTAAAGCGGGTGAATGCTACACGAGCACAGCTCTGGTTTGGGAATACTAATTTAGAGGCCTTGTGTGGGAGAGATTAGAGTCTGAGAAGATCACATTGCCTTTGAACTGGTGTGCTGGTGCCATGACCAGAAAGGCCGAGGTGAGGTAGGAAGGGGCTAGTATTTCAAGAGATGAGTCAAAAGCTTCAGGATTTCAGGGTAAAGAAGAATCCCATAACCCCAGGGATTGAGATTAGGAAGTCCCTTCTGTCTTCCACAAAAATACTGCCCTTGTCAGTGTCCTGAGGCTAACACTGCAAGATCATGTTGCTGACAATGCTGCTAAGACCACTTGCATGGTGGATGGATGAGACTTGAGGTCTTTCATTAGCATGCCACAGCACAAGGCTGCTAACATCGCAAGCTTCCAGAGAAATAACTGCACTGTCATGAGAGCTCAAGGATGACGGCCACAACATAAACATTTCCAAGGCATTTGAGGGCATAAGTAAAATCTGTCATGAGGGAAAAATGGATTTGAGTTCAAATGGTATTGATTTCAAATACCAAAAACTTTGATGTCGAAGTTTCCTTGTACTGACAGTCCTTGTAAGCACGGATCCACTGGGCTTATCCCTAGCTCATGGTGAATGATACATGAGCCCTGTTGGGGAATTCACCTTGACAGCCAAATGAATCAAGGTGACATAAGAAACAGGTCCTACAGTGGGAGTGATGACATTTTAAGTACTTGGCATCAGGAAAACCAGAAAACTGTCACCAAGCATTTAGCATCACCTTTTCTTGTTGGCCTTATCTTCTGCGCCCTCAAACAATGAAGCTGTCTGAATGGGAGCAGCGAATGTGTGAACACACAGCAGCCAGCCTAGTGGGGACTCGTGGAGCCAAGGGTTGGAAAACAGGACTAGAGTGACAGGATGAATCAGATTCTGGGGGCCTTCAACAAACTGTCAGGCAAAGATGTCTAGTTTTGATATGGTAGGTAGCAAGGAATCATTTCTGAGCAGAGAAATGAAAGAATGAAAATAAGTTCTATAAAAAATGAAATAGAAAAAAAAAAAAAAGAAATAGAATGCAAACAAAATGAAAAATTTAAGTCAGTTCATGATCATATGAAGCCGGTCGCCAGAAATTTTGGCAAAGTTCTCCAAAGGTACCATATTTTAGAGGCAGTAGTTTCTTGGAGTTCATCCTCTTTTTTGGCAACAACCATGACATCCTAAAAAGACAGAACCCATGCTCAGGGAAGATATTTTCAATGACAAGGAGAAAGTAAGGTTTCCTAAATAGACTTCATTGGATCTGTCTGAGGACTAGTTACTGTGGGCTCCCCTGCATAGGGGCAAGGTAGATATTAGCATGTTTAGGCTTCTGTCTCTGAAAGCAACATCTTAACTCTTTCGGTGTTACAGGCCCCTTTAAGAATGATAAAAGCTAAGGACCTTGCTTCTAGAAAAAAAAAGTGTATACATTTTTGCATCCTACCCCCAGGTGTTCCGAGACCCCATCTGTGGACTGTTGACTCAGAGCTCTGCTATTGGATGCTTCCGTCAGGTCTCTGAACCCCAGGAGCCAGGCAGACTCAGAGCCTGGCCAGTGTGGCGGTGGAGCAGAGTGACCTCTGACGGCGCTGTACCCACACACGAAAAAAAGCCACGTGCCAGAAACGCCTGATCACCGGCCCAGGGCTCATCTGCATTCTTTTTCTGGCTCATCACAAATTGGTTGTTACCCTGTATAAATCCCTTCGTCCTTCCACGCTTCTCCTTCCCCAGCTGTCACACAATGGTTAAGACTGCCGTTCTGTGTAGCAGGACTTTTAAGAAGGTCACCTTTCTGAGGAAGCTGAGAGCCTGAGAAGTGCGCTAGAAAAGCAGTTTGGTAGGCCTAACGGGTCAGCCCCAACCCATGTTGTGGGATGTCCTTAGGGAAGTAGTCTGGGGGCCAGGCACAGATGTAATCCAAGCCTGATACTCAGTGGAGCCCCTCAACAGCTGGGTAGTGCTCTTGGGAATAAGCGCTGGGGAGAGCTGAGGCGCCTAGCCTTCCAGGCAGGGAACAGTGCATGTTCTGGCTCGGGCTGCTGTGAAATAGGTCCCTGGGTAAGAAATGGTTTCACAACCTTCTAGGAGGAGGTTTCCTTAAAGGAGGAATTTTCCTTGTATACAGACACTGGAGGAAAAGTCTCCAGTTGAAGTCTTGTTATACTGTGGCTTAGAGGTCACAGTTCAACCCCTTGAGATAAATTGAGCAGCTCCCAACCTGTGGGGCTACCTACCAGGAAGGACAGCTTGGCCTCGTCAGTGCTCTCGATGCCTTTAGTGTCAAATTTGCCCTGCTGGAGGCTGCTGTGCATGATGTTCACGGCACTTGTCACCCCACGCTGGATGTCCTGAAAGGTGGTGGCAGGGAAGCCCATCCGCAGCTTGTTACACAGAACGTCCCTGGGGGGGCAGACTGGCATATGAGGATTGACAACACTCAACCTGGCCTCCAGTTCAGCATCACCAAAGGGCTCACTACCCTGACCCAGAAGCGTAAGTTGCTCTTTCCAGGGAATAACCAATCCTTGAGATCACCATACGAGATGCTGAGTAGCCAGGGTATGAGAGGCCAACACCCTCTCAAAGGTACTGATATGAAAGAATCCAGAGGAGACTGGCCAACTCTTCACTCCCTATGAGGCTTTCACTTAACGCCACTGAGCTCCAAAAAACTCAAGAGAAGGCAGTACCGTGTAAGAGTTGAGAGAATAGGTTTTTTTTTTTTTTGTGGTACGCGGGCCTCTCACTGCTGTGGCTTCTCCCGTTGCGGAGCACAGGCTCTGGACGCGCAGGCTCAGTGGGCATGGCTCACGGGCCCAGCCGCTCCGCGGCATGTGGGATCTTCCCGGACCGGGGCACGAACCCGTGTCCCCTGCATCGGCAGGCGGACTCTCAACCACTGTGCCACCAGGGAAGCCCGAGAGAACAGGTTTTGAATGTCACACTCTACTCCCTGTTCTACCATTTATGAGATGTGTGATCTCCCTGAGCCTGTTTCCTCATTTACAAAAGAGAGCTTATGTTTCCTACCTCATAGGGTCGCTATTAGGACCGAACAGGAGCAGGAAGTTGGCACAGTGCCTGGTCTGTAGCAGAGGTAATTATCAATGTTAATATTACAACTACTGCCCTCATCTGAGCTGCCTGGTCTCTTTCCTAAGTCTGAGGGTCAGTAACTCCTCCAATCCAGTCCAGGGAACACAGATTCGGCCTATAACATATCTGGTTGCTGTACAACTGCCTGGAGTCAAGGATGTTGAGCTATGGATGGGAGCTTATATCCTGTATAGAACTACAATCATAAGGAAAAAAGGAAGAAACAAAATGGGCCTCAGGAAGCAACCACAACTAGGACCTTTTTGCCTCCTAGAAAGCAGTAAGGGTGTTAACTGTACCTGAAGTCAGACTCCAGCTCTGTGGTGGCGAGGTTGATCATGGCACAGAGACAATCGATGCTGGAGCTAGACAGAGCCCGCCCAATGCACTTCTTAACAATGTAGAAGACATCATCCACCATGCTGGATGTCAACTGGCCCTTCTCATAGGTGTCCAGAGCCACAGCCTACACAAAAGGCAAAGCACCCAATGAGGGCCCCAGTTCTGTATGTCACGGTTCTAGATGGTTCTGGAACAGGCCCTGGCTCTGCTCCCTTTTCTGTACCTTGTCCATGTTTTTCCCAACATAGCTTATTCTGGCCACAGCTTGGTGTGGTTCTTCCTTGCCAAAATGGCTCACTTCCCTACTGATCACGTTAGGAAATTAAGTATTTAGGGCATTTGCCTTGGGAACATCTGTTATGTAGGTTGTAAGACACCAGGCAAGGCCCTTCTTTCCGCTCCTCACCCACATACCTCCAGGGAGGCAGGGAACAGGTAGGTTCCCTGAGGAGCTGAGGTATTCTTTTGTGATCCTTGGGAAGGAAGTCTCAGTTGGGTCCACAAAGAGCCTGATCACTCCAAAGATGCCCTCTAACTATTTAAAGCAGTACACTCAGTCTGCATGCAAGGGTATTCTCAAAGCAGGACCAAGAACTATGACATGCCTCGGCCATTCCCTTCAGCCTGGCTTCCTGGACAGGAAGCCCCAATTCCCAGGGATGTGTCCTCTCTCCTACCTTGTTGACAGTCTCCCTCATGAAGTATTCCTCCATGGTAATATACAGACCAATTAGCTCCTGCATGGTGCAGCTCAGTAGGCAGTTATTGAGGAGTTTGTCCAGGGACTTCTGGTGCTCTAGGAGACAGCCAAGAAAGGAATATTCACTCTTCTTCCCCAAGGGAAATAGATCATTTTTTTCAGGTCCCTTTCTAGTCTCTGTTCCAAATCTGTACATGATTTACATGGTTATAATCACAGTACCAATAAAATTTTGTATTCTGCTTAAAAAGTATATCACACACACAAAAAATTATATCACAAATATTTCAATGTTTCTACATGGCTTAGTTTTTCTTCTTTTTAGCTTACTTATTTTTAATGGCTGTGTGATATCTTATCATGTAGATGGTCTGTTTTTAGACATCTGGGTTATTTCCAAACATTTTGCCATTATTAGAGATAATTGGAAATCATAGTCATTGGAGATTTTAGTTAATGTTATTGTACAAAGAAGTTTTTACTTCTTTTCCATTATTTCCTTAGAATTAACTGGTAAGACTCAAAAGACATAAGCTTCCAAAGCCGAAGACTAAAATATATCGGGTACAGACCATTTCATTCTCTAACCAGTGCTATCCAACAGAATTTTCTGTGATGACGGAAATGTTCTATATCTGTTGTCTAATATAGCACCACTATTAAGTACTTGAAATGTGCTTAATATGATTGAGGAACTGAATTTTTAATTTTATTTAATTTTAATTAAATGGCTTGTGGCTTCTGTATTAAACAGTGCAACTCTGAACACACATGGTTATTATAACAGCAATAAGCAGCAAACTTTAAATGAGCATGTATCCTCCTTTAAACACCAATTCAGGGAATTCCCTGGTGATCCAGTGGTTAGGACTCCGTGCTTCCACTTCACGGGGCATGGGTTCGATCCCTGGTCGGGGAACTAAGATCCCGCAAGCCACACAGCGTGGCAAAAAAAAAAAAGAAAAAACCACCTGGGTCATATAAATAATTCCCTTGCCGTGTATTATTGATACAAGCCATGCAGAATGCCACAGATGTTGGGTCAGTTTCGGGTCTCCAGTTCAGGGAATCCTGCCTATACTCAACCAGCAGGAATTAAATGGTCTTCTTAAAAATGTGGAGAGTCAATTGTCCATAAAATAGGACTATGGCACACCTTTTTCTTCAACATATTTATCCCTTCAAAAATTGCGACTGGAGGAACTGGGAGACTGAGGGAGGGAGTGAAAGGCTTTCTTTATACCATGTACTCTTTTTGTATATTCTTTATACTGCATATTCTTTTCTCAATATTATACCTCAATACTACATTGAAGTATAATTTATATACCATAAAATTCACCCACTGTACCTGTACAATTCAATGATTTTTTTTTAGTAATTCTATAGAGTTTTGTAACAATAGCCACAATCCAGTTTTAGAATATTTCTATCACTCCTTTAAGTTCCCTCATGAAATTATGTATATTTTTTTGTTCTATCTACCTACCCATCTATCTTGTGCACATATCACCTACTTAAACACCAATCCCTACATCTGAGCTTGTGAGGAAACATAGTATGGGGAAAAGAGCAGAGGAAAATCATCGAACCACACTTGCCTTTAGCTTTCCTCATGTGTAAAATGATTAGATGGCCTCAAAGAGCCAGTCCAATTCTAAAATCTGGTAAGTCTAGATTTCTTACTGGGAGTCAATTTGTCCACAGACCCCCCCCCCCACAGACTAATAAGCCCCAATTATTTCCATATTAAAAGATCTGAGACTTAAGTATTACAAAACAGAGCCAACTATACCCCAGCCCATCCCAGAGAACATGGGAAATGCCTTTACCTTGTTTTACTTCTTCTGAGGCCATGGAGTCCCCCACCTCAAAATCTGAGCTGATTCTTTTCCTGAGGAAGCGTAAGTACAGCTCACTGCGGGCATTCATCAGGGTGACCTCAGTCAGGATAGGATCCAGTTCCCTGAGACACATGGAGCAGAAAGAATAAGCAGGACACTGGATTCCTTCAGATATAAGAGCTACAGGGCAAACATAGTCCCAAACTCCCCTTCCCCCTGGGCCCAGAAGGGTCAGCTCTGCCCGATGGACCTCCTGGCTCTGCTGGTCCAATTATAATCAGAGACAGCTGTCAACCACATATCCCATTTACATGTTTCACCTGAACTATTCACCCCCTAAAATTCTGCCAGGGCTAAATAAGAGATTGGGAGATGTATTTTTGTTAGTGGTTTAAAATTATCTATTAGTAAAAATTATCTATGCTTCATGTGAAAGAAATCACACCTCCCTAAGCCCTCATGTAGCTGTGCTGGGATTTTTTAGGGTACATCCTTAAACTGTGTCTCACACCCATTCATTTAACCAGGTGAATAGCCAAAACAATCTTGGAAAAGTAAGGACTTGGAGGACTCACACTTTCCAATTTTAAAACTTACTACAAAGCTACAGCAAACAAGACAGTGTGGTTTTACTGGCATAAGAATAGACATACAGATTAACTAACAGTCCAGAAATCTTGACGTTTATGGTCAACAGATTTCCAACCAGAATGCTAAGACAATTCAATGAAGAAAGAGTAGTCTTCTCAACAATTGTGCTGGGATAACAAATATCCACATTACCAAGAATGAAGTTGATCCCCTCCCTCACATTATAGAAAAAATTAACTCATTTTCCACACTGCAGTCCAAGAGATCTTTACAAAACATAAATCTGGTCATACCATAATCACATGATTTCCATAGCTCTTAGGATACAAGACACTGAATGGCCTGACTCTAACAACCTCACCAGGTTCATCTCATAGCAGGCTCTTGCCAACTCTATGCACTTCAGCTATACTGGCCTTCTTTGGGTTTTTCAAATACACAGGGTCTTTGCATGTGCTTTCCCTGCTCTACGTGTTACACATTTCACCTCTTATTCCTATTTACTCTTTCTGTGCTGCGCGGTATGCGGGATCTTAGTTCCCCAACCAGGGATGGAACCCCTGCCCTCTGCATTGGGAGCACGGAGTCTTAACCACTGCGCCACCAGGGGGGTCCCCCTATTTACTCTTAAAGTCTCAGATCTAAGGTCATTTCCTCAGGATTTTTTTTCTTGAACTTCATCAGCTTAGGTTACATCCCTTTATTACATGCTTCCCTGTACTCTATGCTCAGTATGTTGTAATGGTTAACAGCACCAACTCTAGACTCAGACTGCTTGGATTCTATTCCTGGCTCTGCCACTTTCTAGTTGAACGACCTTGGGCAAGTCACTTAACCTCTCCAGGCTTCAGTTTCCTCATCTGTAAAAAGTGTTTATGGATTAAATCAGTGATCTTAACTGGGGGTGACTTCACCTCCCGGGGTACATTCGGCAGTGTCTGGTGATATCACGCTACCAGCATCTAGTGGGTTGAGGCCAGGGGTGCTGCTAAACATTTTACAATGCACAGGTAGTTCTCCACAACAAAGAAATTACCCAGCCAAAATGCCAATAGTATGGAAGCTGAGAAACCCTAGATTAAATAATTTAACATTGGTTAAGTGTTTAGAACAATGTCTGGCAGACAGTACACACTATATACATGTTAGCTATTATTGTCTACTTTATAGACCATAAATGCCACAAAGAAAGTATTATGTCTGTTTTGTTCACTTTGCTTTCTGAAATATCCCCAGTACCAAGGACCAGTGCCTGGCACATAATATGTATACAGCAAAAATTTACTGATTGAATGAATACACTTTTACGTTTGGCATTTATTTTTTTTTTTCATTTTAAAAATTTCAATTTTTTTATTGAAGTACAGTTGATTTTTTTTTTAACATCTTTATTGGAGTATAACTGTTTTACAATGGTGTGTTAGTTTCTGCTTTCCAACAAAGTGAATCAGCTATACATATACATATATCCCCATATCTCTTCCCTCTTGCGTCACCCTCCCTCCCACCCTCCCTATCCCACCCCTCTAGGTGGTCACAAAGCACAGAGGTGATCTCCCTGTGCTATGCGGCAGCTTCCCACTAGCTATCTAATTTACATTTGGTAGTGTATATATGTCCATGGCATTTCTTTTAATAAGCATATGTTACTTTTATTAGAAAAAAGTAAAAGTTAAAAATTTTAGGATAGTAGTTACCTTTGGGGGAGGAGAGTCACTTTGGGGAGTTCAAAAGTATTGGTAATGATCTAGTATTCTTTATAAAACACAAATATGTTATACATATGCTTTTGTTTGTATACTATATTCCATTTTAAAAAAGAGTCATAGATAAAGTATTTTTAAAACATAAACCACATTGTAAGAGAGCAGTCTCTGAATGATACTTGATTACCAATTCAAACTCCTATGGGCTGAAGAAAAGAGCATTATTACCTTGGTTCTATTTTTTCGGATGCAGAGTTTCTCATCAAGTTGTTCTGGACACGCCGGAACTGCAATATACCACAGAAATGAGAATGCTCTTCCCCTCCCTCCTTCTATCTGCCCCTCGCTGGTCACTCCAAACTTCTGGCATAAGTATGCTTAGGTTTAGTTTGTTTAACAGACAAGCCAAAAGTAGGCTCTCAGGATGAGGAGCCAAAGATTTCCTTTTGATTTATAATGCTAACATTCACCTCTGTTACCGCACTTAAAAGTGACGCTACTGCTGTTCCAATGGACTACGGTCTAGAGTCTCCCAGAGTTCTAGAAATAAAATTGTATGGGGCTACTCCTATTTCTAAGTCCTACTCTTACTTTATCTGCTCAAAGGAATGGAGGAACAAAGTTCTAAAAAAGCAAATGTTGGGCTTCCCTGGTGGCGCAGTGGTTGGGAGTCCGCCTGCCGATGCAGGGGACACGGGTTCGTGCCCCGGTTCGGGAGGATCCCGCGTGCCGCGGGGCGGCTGGGCCCGTGAGCCGTGGCCGCTGGGTCTGCACGTCCGGAGCCTGTGCTCCGCAATGGGAGAGGCCACAACAGTGAGAGGCCCACATACCACAAAAAAAAATAAAAATAAAAAAAAAAATAAAATAAAAAAGCAAATGTTACCTTTAGCACTTAAGGAATGAAGGAGAAATTTGAGACAAATTACTTAACACTGAATAGGATCTTAAGATGTAAAATTCCATTAAATCACTAGAAGGCACTATTGTACATTCTGTGATAGAGAAGTGGTCTAACGTTTCTGTTGTGTTCCTTTTAGGAAGCCCTTTCTATTTCCTTCTCAGTCATGTACTGAGGCCATCATTAACTTGACAACACATCAAGTCCAAAGTAAGCTGGTGAGGGGCAAGATGCAGGCCAGTCTGCATTTGCCATTTTTCTCCTAGCTACACCTTTTTTCACTCCCCTCCCTAATTTATTCTATTCAGTGCTGCTCACTAATGCTGCTACTAAACCAACTATAAGCCTCCCCTGCTCACCTGCTGGTGGTAGTCCCTCTGCTTGATGAACTTGTCTACCACCTTCTCCACCTGTCTGTCACATTCCACCTGCAGATATTTTATCAGGGTATAAAGTCTCCCTGGGCCATAATAGGTTTCCACTATTGGCTGATGGGTCTCTACAATTCGGGCAATCCCTAGAAGAGAAAAAGTGAGAGGGTTGTATTCCAAATATTCTTCCCATAAGATAAACTCCTTTCTTCCATCCAGGACTGACCTGGGGTCTAACTCAACCCTTTTTGGCTGTTTTACTTCCCAAAATGAACACAAATTTTGGGAAGTAAAGTGCCAGGAGTTGCTAAGCAAATCAGTGCCAGGAGTTGCTAAGCAAATGTGTCTGTTAAATATGCACAGTGCTTAGTAAACCAGCAGTCATTTGATAAATTATACTAATAGTTTCTACAGGAGCATCTTTGGAAATAAGCATCACTCTTCCCAGTCATTTATTTTGGGGTTAAATTCACTCTTAGAGTTTGGGTCTCAAGGACTAGGGAGAATCAAAACATCTGAGAGATGCTAACTAATCTTTGCTAATCAGGTACTGAACTGAGAAGTTAATTCTCCAATAAGTCAACATATAGCAAACCATAGGATTAAATTAAAGGCATCAGGCTAGCGAGGAGAAAAGAAACGCTAGTGATGCAGGTGTTATAAGTGTGTCCAGTCTCCCGGGAGTGGAAAAAGGGGCTTGCCTTCAAACAGAAGAGTGAGTGTATCTGCAAAGATGACTGCAGCTCTTCGATCACTCATGTCTGTCCCTAGAACCAACAGTAGATTCTCCTCAGCTTTACTGGCCACCTGAAAAAGTAGAAAATCCACACATTTTTTTTTAAAAGGTTAACTGCTCATATTTCTGTTTTGAACATATATACGTACATATACGCACAAGAAGAGAATGTTAAAGTTATTTTTTCAACTTTTTTTTTAAATTTTATTTTTGGCTGCGTGGGGTCTTTGCTGCTATGTGCAGGCTTTTTCTAGTTGCGGCGAGTGGGGGGCTACTCTTTGTTGCGTTGTGCGGGCTTCTCATTGCAGTGGCTTCTCTTGCTGCGGAGCTTGGGCTCTAGGTGCATGGGCTTCAGTAGTTGCAGCACGCAGGCTCAGTAGTTGCAGCACACAGGCTCAGTAGTTGCGGCACGCAGGTTTTAGAGCATGCGTGCTTCAGTAGTTGTGGCTCGTGGGCTCTAGAGCGCAGGCTCAGTAGTTGTGGCGCACGGGCTTAGATGCTCCGCGGCATGTGGGATCTTCCCAGACCAGGGATGGAACCCGTGTCCCCTGCAGTGGCAGGTGGATACTTAACCACTGCGCCACCCAGGAAGTCCCCACATATATTTCTTAGACCAAAGGCTAGCGTCAGTTTTCCAAAAAGACCTCCCATTGGCTTTCTTTTTCCCTTGATGCTTGAAAGCCTAGGCAGCACACAGGAACATCCCTTGGGGGCTCTGGGTTGTCCAGGCCTCAGGGAAGACAAAGAACTTAACACAGTTGTTAACTCTTCTTCCATTCAGAGGTATAAATAAAGCTTTCCTTTTCTTTGATAACATCTACAGTCATTAAACTGGGGAGAGAGTCCCAAGTTTCAATAATTGTTTCAAAGTATAACTCAAAGTTATCATTATTATTAACGGTGCTTCGTTGAGCAGGGGAAGGAATCTGGGTACTTGGAAGGGATTTTTAAGAGGTTAACAGTAGAAACCATTTCCAGGTTTCAGATGGCAAAGTACTGATTAAAAAAAAAATATACTGATAAAAGAGTACCATAGGGACTTCCCTGGTGGTGCAGTGGTTAAGAATCCGTCCGCCAGTGCAGGGGACACAGGTTCGATACCTGGTCTGGGAAGATCCCACATGCCGCGGAGCAACTAGGCCCTTGAGCCACAACTACTGAGCCTGCGCTCTAGAGCCCATGAGCCACAACTACTGAGCCCAGGTGCCACAACTACTGAAGCCTGCACGCCTGGAGCCCATGCTCTGCAGCAAAAGAAGCCACCACAATGAGAAGCCCGTGCACCTCAATGAAGAGTAGCTCCTACTCGCCACAACTAGAGAAAGCCCGTGTGCAGCAATGAAGACCCAACGTAGCCAAAAATAAATAAATGTAAAAAGAAAAAGTCCCACAAAGCAGTTATATTTTATTTTTAGTTAATTAATTTTTAGAATGGGTAAAACATACTTAAACATTCAAAAGAAACAAAGGAGTGTCTGGTGAAAAGTAGTTCTTCATCTTACCCATTTCTCTTGGTCTCCTAAGTCTCCTCTTGAGAGGCGACCACTGTTAACCATTCCAAAAATATCCTATGTTTATATAAGCATACATTTTTACTGCCACTCCCTTCATTTTAAACATGAATGATAGCATACTGTTATTTAACTTAACCAACCACATGTGAGAGAGTAAAATGTGTCAGCACATATGGAACTGTCTCATTTTTCTTAATGGCAAAATAATGTTCCATTATATAGAATTGAGGGGGTGGGGACAGGATGCACTGTGACATATAGTTGAAAAATAACAACAACCCTGTGCACATAAGCCTACTGATGTTTGCTTCTCTCCACCTAAGGATGGGCTGGGCGGAGGCGAGCTGAGACTAACTGAAGCCTCTTTCTTTTTCAGTTTTAATCTTAAGTGACCTCACCTGCTTCATCTCAATTTTTGAGACGTAAGCCTGGGTTCCCCCCTCACCACCAAGTCTTATTTTGAGACTGAAGCCTGTTATGAAGTCTTAAAACCACTAACCAACTTCTCTGAATGCTCTTTAAAGAAGCCAGTCCCTGGTTGACAGCTTGGAAAGGGTGATTCAACTTGTCAGAGAATCTGCATTTTAATTTTCCTATACTTTCACTTGGTCTGTTGGAAATAAATGTACAGCAGCAGATGTCCAGGCCATGCCTGGTACACAGCAGACTGGTAATAGGTAAGTGTTGAATAAATGTATGCATCCAGTCCTGCCAGGATACAGCAGAAAAGGGGAGTCAAATCCAGAGGCAAAAAGTATCCGCAGAAAATGTATCCATCCAGTGCCCCAATCTGCAGGTGGAGAACTGTACATTATCCTGCCAAGCAATCAGGAGCCATACCTGCTTGCAAAGGTATTCTGAGAACTTGCTTAGTCCCTCCTCATGCAAACCCAGCAGTGGGAAGATCTTGAAGAAGCGCTCCACCTGGGGCAGATCCCCTTCCTTAGTGGCAATGGCAAACTTCTCTGTGACAATGGCTTTGAGACGCTGCTCAGCTTCCTGCAGCAATTTCAGGTTGGCATCAATCACGCTGCCTGCACAATGGGGAGAAAATGAGAATTAAGGTAAAGAATGGTACTATGTCAGGTATATGCCACCTGGTCTGCACATTCCAAAAATATGTATTGAGCACTTAGTGTGTGTAAGATGCTATACTAACAATATGGATGGGGGCTTCCCTGGTGGCGCAGTGGTTGAGAGTCCGCCTGCCGATGCAGGGGACACGGGTTCGTGCCCCCGTCCGGGTAGATCCCACATGCCGCAGAGTGGCTAGGCCCGTGAGCCATGGCCGCTCAGCCTGCATGTCCGGAGCCTGTGCTCCACAACGGGGGAGAGGCCACAACAGTGAGAGGCCCGCGTATCACAAAAAAAAAAAACACAATAAAACAAAACAAAACAAAAAACAATATGGATGATTAAGAGATAAATCAGCCATGATCCTATTGTCAGAGAAGTTACAATCAACTGAAAGAAATAAGATTTGTGTGCAAATAACTGTAATAAAATTCAGTGTATGAGAAGTGTCATAAGAAAGGTGCCCACAAGTCACATTTCTGGTTGAAGTAATCAGAAAAGGCTTCCTAGAGATGATAATCCATCTCTCAAAGACGGGCAGGATTTTGATACCTGAGCAGGGGGAACATACATTCCACGCAAGGGGAACGAAATGAGCAAAGGATTAGAAACAGAAAGATGCAGAGTATTTGCTGAGTATTGCAGATAGTACATATCCTGGTATATAGAAGAGCTCAATAAATGCGTGCACAATGGATGGATGCATGAGTGAATGGCATGAAATAAGGCTAGAAAGACAAGTGGGTTGAGATCATGGGAGGCCCAGAACACCAAACTAAAAATTTAATTTTAAATTAAAAAATATATATATTTATTTATTTGGCTGCACTGGGTCTCAGTTGTGGCATGTGGGATCTTTGCTGCGGCATGCAGGATCTTTTAGTTGTGGCATATGGGATCTAGTTCCCTGACCAGGGATCAACCCGGGGCCCCCTGTATTGGGAGCATGCAGTCTTATCCACTGGACCACCAGGGAAGTCCCTAATTTAAATTTTATAAGCAGGCAACATGGCCAAGTGTAAAGAACCCACGGGTGAGAGGAACAGTAGATCTGGATTCAGTTTTCTTTTCCGTAAAGTAGAAATAACAACCTCTGCCTCGTGATGGTCTAGGACCTACATAGGGTCTACAACCAGACAAGGAAATTTCCTAACAGATGTCCTTTTGCTGGTTGAGACTGCCTAGCTCAGATTACAGATGCTTGTAACTAAACTACAAATCAACAGTTTGGGATGCCAACCTTCTTTGCCCTGTCGGCTGAGCTCGATGACTGACTTGTCCAAGCACAAGTAGCGATGAATGTGGGCTGCAGCCTGCTCATAATCTTCATTTCTCAAAGCAGTCTGAACTCCATCCATGCAGAACTTCAGGTCCAAGATGTCATCAGCTCTCTGAATGGCCTGATAGAGGCGATTCTGCAAAAAGACCTGGTGGTTAGAAACAACGTCCTATTCTTTCAAAAATCTCTCTCTAGAAGGTAGTTTCAGGGGCTGAATGTGATTAACCAGAGGTCCTTTTCAGCTTTCACTGGTAAACTAAAAAGCACCACCACTACCACTCACAAAACTTGTTGACGGGGCTTCCCTGGTGGCGCAGTGGTTGAGGGTCCGCCTGCCGATGCAGGGGACACGCGTTCATGCCCCGGTCTGGGAGGATCCCACGTGCCACGGAGCGGCTGGGCCCGTGAGCCATGGCCGCTGAGCCTGCGCGTCCGGAGCCTGTGCTCCGCAACGGGAGAGGCCACAACAGTGAAAGGCCCGCGTACCGCAAAAAAAAAAAAAACAAAAAAAACTTGTTGACGAGGGTCAGTACTACTGATGGGTATCAGACAATTTTATTTATTTGATTGACCAGATCATTTATTTTAATGGAAGCAGGAACAGGGATAATCCATATTTATATTTGGCTTATATTGTTAAATTTATAACACAATCAAAACGTATTTGACATTTTGGGGACATGATATTGTAAACCAAGTAATAAAATATGCAAAATACATGGAAAGTATTTTTGTTTTATTTATTTACTTTTTATATATTATCTTTATCAGTATCTCATTCTTTTTTAAAAATTTTTATTGGAGTATAGTTGATTTACAACGTTGTTACAGTGTTTCTTTTTTTTTTTGGCTGTGTTGGGTCTTCATTGCTGCATGCAGGCTTTCTCTAGTTGCAGCGAGCGGTGGGTGGGGGGAGGCTCTAGGGCTCACAGGGTCTACAGCGTGGGCTCAGTAGTTGTGGCACATGGGCTAAGTAGCTGTGGCTTGCAGGCTCTAGAGTGCAGGCTCAGTAGTTGTGGTGCAAGGGCTTAGTTGCTCCGCGGCATGTGGGATCTTCCCAGACCAGGGGTCGAACCCGTGTCCCCTGCATTGGCAGGTGGATTATTTTATTTTATTTTATTTTATTTATTTTTGGCTGCGTTGGGTCTTCGTTGCTGTGTGTGGGCTTTCTCTG
>NC_041230.1:43033112-43053550 GCF_002837175.3 Physeter macrocephalus | reverse complement strand
GGCAAGCAGGGGCTACTCTTCGTTGTGGTGCACAGGCTTCTCATTGCGGTGGCTTCTCTTGTTGCGGAGCACAGGCTCTAGGCGTGCAGGCTTCAGTAGTTGTGGCATGCGGGCTTCAGTAGTTGTGGCTTGCAGGCTCTAGAGCGCAGGTTCAGTAGTTGTGGCGCACAGCCTTAAGTTGCTCTGCGACATGTGGGATCTTCCCGGACCAGGGCTCGAACCCATGTCCCCTGCATTGGCAGGTGGATTCTTAACCACTGCGCCACCAGGGAAGCCCTGGCAGGTGGATTCTTAACCACTGCACCACCAGGGAAGTCCAATATTTTTGTTTTAAAGAAGCAAGAACATTTAAGAAAACTTTAATATGTGAGTTGGAAGCTGTGTGGCTATAACGTTTCATGGTAAATTATTTTGGCAGAATCTGAACAAATAGAGAGGGAAGAGTTATGCTATTTCACAGGGGCAACCTGAGGCTGGGACTGACTTGTTCAAGAACCCAGATCCTGTGTTTGTGTTCAATACAGCAGCTACGAACCACCCGTGGCTAATGAGTGCTTGAAATGTGACTAAGCCATGGGGAATCTGCTGGTGGTCTAGTGGTTAGGATTTGGCGTTTTCACTGCCGTGGCCCAGGTTTAATTCCTGGTTGGGAACTAAGATCCCACAAGCCGTGCGGCACAGCCAAAAAAAATAAAATAAAAATAAAAACTTAAAAAAAAAGAGGTATAAATGTGGCAATAAACTGTATTTTTAAAAAAAAAAAAGACAAGAAATGTGACCAGTCCAAATGAAGATGTATACGAGTAAAATACATACTGGATTTCAAAGACTTAGCACAAAATAAGATAAAATATCTCACTGATACCGTTTCATAGTAATTTCCGATATAATGGGTTAAACAAATGTTATTTTAAAATTGTTAAAATTATATTCACCCACTTCTGTTTTGCTTTTTAAAAATGGTCACTGGGAAATTTTTTTTTTTTTTTTTTTTTTGGTGGTATGCGGGCCTCCCTCTGTTGCGGCCTCTCCCGTTGCGGGGCACAGGCTCCGGACGCGCAGGCTCATTGGCCATGGCTCACGGGCCCAGCCGCTCCGCGGCACGTGGGATCTTCCCAGACCGGGGCGCGAACCCGGTTCCCCTGCATCGGCAGGCGGACGCGCAACCACTGCGCCACCAGGGAAGCCCGTCACTGGGAAATTTTATATCACATGTGGGGTTCATATTAGATTTCTTTTCCAATCTGAATGACTTTTATTTCATTTTCTTACCTAACTGTCCAGGCTAGAACCTCCAGTACAATGTTGAAGAGTAGCAGCAAGAGCTAACATCCTTGTTTTGTTCCTGAACTTGGGGGGAAGCACCTAGTCTTTCACCAATAAGTATATCAGCTGCGGGATTTTCATAGACACCCTTTATCAGGTTGAGGAAGTCTCTTCTATTCCAAGTCTGTTGAGTATTTTTATCAAAAGGGGTGCTGGATTTTGTCAAATATTTATTTTGAGTCTATGAGATGATTATGTGTTGTTTTTTTTTTTTTTTAAATTTTACCTATTTTTATTTTTGGCTGCACTGGGTGTTTGTTGCTGCGCGCGGGCTTTTTTCTAGTTGCGGTGAGCGGGGGTTACTCTTCCTTGTGGTGCACGGGCTTCTCATTGCAGTGGCTTCTCTTGTTATGGTGCATGGGCTCTAGGCACGCAGGCTCAGTAGTTGTGGCACATGGGCTTAGTTGCTCCGCGGCATGTGGGATCTTCCTGGACTAGGGCTCGAACCCGTGTCCCCTGCATTGGCAGGCGGATTCTTAACCTCTGAGCCACCAGGGAAGCCCGATCATATAGTTTTTGTCCTTTAATCTATTGATATGATATGTTACATTCATTGATTTTCAGAGGCTAAACCAACCTTGCATGCCTGGGATAAATCCCACTCGGTCACAGTATAGTCTTTTTTTTTTATATACGTTACTGGATTTGATTTGCTAGTGTTTTTGAGGATTTGTATGCCTATATTCATAACAGCTATTGGTCTGGAGTATTTTTGTGAGACCTTTGTCTGGTTTTGGTATCTTGCATTAGGTTTCTATTGGATGGTGCTACTCTAATTTCTAACGTGGTAGCTTCTCTACTGCCCTCTACTAATTCAAATATCAAAAACTCAACGGGATTACCTTGGCCAGGTCAAGCTGACGGACTTTGCTGGACACATTCTCAGCTAGGCTGCAGGTAAAGGTGATCATTCCAGCTAGCTGTTTTGCATCTCCTTCAATCAACTGCAGGTTGGGACTGGAGACACACATTGTCAGCACACAAATCCATAGGGGTAGACAGTAGAAGAGATGGAAAAATTTTTTTGCAGATGGAGACTACGTCTTCTACTTCTTTTGTACCTCCCTACAACTCTTAGCTCTGTTCATTCTATTCACAGCTTTTTCTCAAGAGTGTTTTAGTGAAAACTCAGGCCTATACTTAATAATAAATTAATTTCAATAACTACTAAAGACACCCCTAAATAGATACTGCCAAAGAACCTATTTAGATTCTCCTAATTGTTAAGTGAGCATAAAATGCACTAACCAACAATCTAAGAGGATGATGAAATCAAAGAGCGATTTTTATGACTAGAACATATACAAAATCTGTAAAAACAGGGGTTCTCAAACTTGAGCTATGTGTCAGAACCACTTGGTATGCGCATTAAGCTAGAGATTCTAGGGCCCCACCCCCAAAGTTTCTGGTATAATAGGTTTGGGGTGAGGTCCCAAAATTTGCATTTCTAACAAGTTTCCAAATGTTGATACTTGCTGGTCCAAGCACACTTTGAGAACAGCTTAACTATACCCTTAGGTAAACACTTTACCTGGAGGTAATGCTTCTTTTCAATTCAAACTCAACTTGCATTGTATAACAGAAAGTTAGGAAAAATAATAACTTATCCAGTGGACCCTAATGGAATTAACAATAGGTCTTGCTGAGATGAAGACTCACCCCATCCGGTGGAGAGTGACCATTTTACTTTCAATGGTGTTTTGCTGCTCTAAAAGAGCATCCAGCTCTCTCTCCACCACTTTCTGAAACACAGAGAAACAACCTGTCATTAGCATGATCAGAAGGAACCTTAAGAGTTATCTAATCGGGCTTCCCTGGTGGCGCAGTGGTTGACAGTCCGCCTGCCGATGCAGGGGACACAGGTTCGTGCCCCGGTCCGGGAAGATCCCACATGCCGTGGAGCAGCTAACACAGGAAGGCATTTAAAATATAAAGGCTCAAATAAACAAATGAAACTTCTAAAGTGGCAGTTATAAAAAGTCTCTTCTAGCGTATAGTCAGTAGCCAGAAGTGATAAACATAATTCTCTCTCAGCCAAGTCATTTACTGCACTACCTTAACTAATGTAACCTTCTTATGCTTGAGTTTCTTCATCTGTAAAATAGGGACAGTAATATATACCCCGCACGACTGTTGTGTGAGCCAAACAAGATAACACATATAAAGTGCTTAACATAGCATGTCGCATATGGCTCAACAAAAGCCATTACTATTAGCTATATGTTTCTACTAAAATAGTCCAGTAGGATCCAGAGAAAAACATGGTCTTGACAGTCATCAAATACAAACATAAAACTAATATTGTTTGTTCTGTCTGTAAGACTGCCTTAATTTTTCCCCCCATTCATTGAATGCAAGCTTAGCACTGAACTTTATAAAGCACATCTTGCTGAAAAACGTATTAGAAACTGCTAGAGTTGGTATAAGTTAATATTATATTCGAAAATTCTCAAGATATCAATGACCACCTCTGCTCCAGTTTGAAATTGCCTTTTGTGCTCAACCTTAATAAAAGTTTGGTTTAGGAAACAGCTACTAAACTTTTAGATTAGAGTTTAGATCTTTCTTCTGACTGGCAAGGAGCCCAAATGGCATTCAAAATTGTATCGACATCATCAAGTCGCACGGAAAAGTGAAGCAGGCTGCAAGGAATGAATCTTAGACAGAATATAGCCCACGCCCCTCATGTGACACCATGCAGGGGTACAAGAGATGAAGTGACTTGTCCAAGATTAGACAGTTGTGCCTGAGTCTTAAAATCTCAAGCTTCTATAAAGCCCTGCATTTAACTGAAACACTAAAAGTACACCCCCAAATTCATTCCCCACAGGAGGAAATCTTAAAACGCTTCAAGATTATTTGCAATGATTTCTCGCTTAAATGAGGTAATGGGGTAAAAGCATTTCATAATTTTTAAAATTGCTAAGCCGTTGCAAGAGAGCCTTTACTCTTATTTTGGAAAGCAAGCGAGTCAGCGTATACCCTCAAGTCTAACTTCACTCTGGCGGAAAAACCTAGAGATTAAGGGCCAGGGAAATCAACGGGGGAGTGGGGGCAGATCGCCTAGATGACAGGAAAACATGCTTGGGGGCATCAGACCGAGTAAACAGAGAAGTCAGGTCGCCCCAACTACACTCAACTACACGCTTGCTTCTCGAATAGGTGCTTTTTTGTTTCCTCGGCAAGAAGAGACCTTCCCACAGCCTGAATTTCCCAAGACTGACGGCTCCTAAGCCCACTGCCCCTGCATCCTCCTGGAAAAAGAAGCTCAGCCCCCCACCTCCTCGCCGCAGAGCCGTTGATACACAGCTTCCAGCTCCTGCAGCTCGGTCAGGGAGCGAATGAGCTCAGTGGAGATTCCCGAACAGCTGCCTCCTCCCACGCCGTCAGGCGGCGGAGGCACCCCTAACAGCTTCTGAGCGGAATCGAGGTTTGCCATCTTGGTCCCCATTCCTCGCTTCCGGCCCCGCGAGGCCCTCCCCCACCCCGTTGGCGCGCCACGTCTTTGGGGCTGCCCATGGCAGTGCCTAATGAATTTGTAGGTTTTTTTTGTTTGTTTTTTTTTTTTAAGTCTACTTTAAAAGGTCAATTCATTTCCTATTCTCCTGGAAAAAGTGACGGTCATAAAGTATATTTAAATAATTTTCAATGCTGTGTGGGAGCAAGACAGAAGCAGTAAAAAAAAAAAAAAAAAAAAAATTATATATACATTCTTCAGGCGCCGGTTGGGGACCTTTTTCCGTCGCGCGCCAACCGGAAGGTCCCTGTCTTAGGAGCTAATGGCGGACGCCGGCGGCTTGGCGTTGGCGCTTGTTTAGGGCTTGAAGGAAACTGAGGATCTGTCGGATATCTACGCCATCCTCCTGGCTGCAGGGTAAAGAAACAGCTCCCCGACCTCCCCGAGACCGGGGAGGCGGATAGCGGCCATGTAGGAGGGTGGGCCGAGCCTGTGGCAGGGGTTTCTGAGGCAGCTTAGGCCCGAGAGGTACGGGAAAGGGAATGCTTGGGGCGGCTTTAGGGAATCGTCTCCCGTTTCCGTTCACAGTGTGGGAACCAGGCCTGGCTCAAAATAAGCTTTCTAGAAACTGCGTACCTTTTAGGCGCTGGGGTAGGTGTGAGAAGGAACAGGAGGGACGTCTTCTTCTGGAGAAAGTAAACGACACACGGGAGGGTGGAAAGATCGAGGGTGTTAAAAGTGTAAATAATGGAAACAGCCTTTGAAATCAAGACTTTTGTATTTTGGCATTTGGGCGACTTGTTTCCTTCTCTGATCCTCATGCGGTGATGTTCTTTTGGCACATGGAGAAGGGGGTGGAGGGAGCAATCACAGGCTCATTTCCTAGTATTCACAGGCAGGAGATAGAAGTGGGGTAAATCAAAATTTACCAAGTTTTGGCCATTACTGGTTCCTGATATATTGTTCTTGGCTGGTCTGCTTCCAGATTGCAACTTCCTCCATTACCCGAGATAACAATACTTGGGGAACCTGGATCCAACTAGGTTTGGGGAAAATGAATTCCAAAGATAGTAATGGATAGCATAGGTTGTAAAGCTTTTCCAGGTTTCAGAAGTGGCCTGTGGTTTCCTCTGTTGTTTTATAAAAAATTCTTTTTTTTCTACCGTAATTAGTCCTGCAACACGGATCACATTGACAACATGGTAGGGCTTTCATTGTAAATTCTGTTGTTGATAACTGGAGATTTGAAATTATGTTTGAAATTTTATAATAAGAGCAAGATGCAACAGAATAAATTATGTCTGAGAATCACATTCGCTACTTTTCAGTTAAGAGCAACTGCAACACAGTCTCTGCCTATTTTTTACCCAGACTTTAAGCTGAGCACAACTTTACCTGGAAATTTCCCAATGTCTAAGCCCTTCTGGGTGTGTGTGTATCTGTCTCTGTGTCTGTATGTTTTTTCCATTTTTCTTCTTGTAGGTCATTTCTCACTCCCTTCTTGTTCCATCTCAAGACTTTTTCCTTCTTTCCCTGTGATCCTAGAAGAACATTCCTTGGTTTCCTTGATGTTCCTTGGTTTCAAGTAGGACAATGTATATCTCTCAGGACCTGTTTCCAGACTGGAGGATCTTTTCCTCTCTTAGGCACCCTGCTCTTGCCCAGCCCAAAAATGATTATTATTTTTAAGGACATTTGCTCATAATTTTCTTTTCTCATTTAACAAAACCAAACTCGTACATTAATTACACAGTGATCACTTTGAATTTCTCAAGATCCCTTTTTGTAGTTGAGGAAAAATAGCTCAGTTTATTTTCCAGCAGTAACTGTGTATAGGTGTAGTTTTGGTAATTCTTTTATTGTAGAAGTGCATCAGTTTGCAGTCTTCAGTTCTGTCTGATGAGAAGAATCATTTTCTGTGACAGTATACTCCTTTGGGGAGGCTTGCTCCTGAAGTGACAGTTCAGTTTAGAGATACAGTCATGCACAAATGAATGGCCTATATATGAAAGATTTTCTTTGCAGCAGTGTTCATAATAGCAAGAGATTGGGAGGAAAGTGAATGTTCATCAATAGGGTGTTGGCTAAATGAATTGTTGTATACCTGTTCAATGGAATACCATGTAGTTGTAAAATAAAAATGAGAAAGCCTTTTGTTTGTTGCTACCTCAAAAGATAGGTAAAGAGATAAAAAATCAGTTGCACTATGATGTGAGTGTATGATATACAGTACCCAACTTTTAGTTAAAGAGGGATAATAGGGGCTTCCCTGGTGGCGCAGTGGTTGAGAGTCCGCCTGCCGATGCAGGGGACACGGGTTCGTGCCCTGGTCCGGGAAGATCCCACATTCCGCCGAGCGGCAGGGCCCGTGAGCCATGGCCGCTGAGCTTGCGCGTCCGGAGCCCGTGCTCCGCAACGGGAGAGGCCACAACAGTGTGAGGCCCGCGTACCGAAAAAAAAAAAGGGGGGGGGGGATAATAGACAGTATTAATATATATTTTATTTTGTAGATACAGAAAATATCTGGAAGGACACAATATAACTTGGTGAAATTGATTCCTCCAGAGAGGAAAACTGGATGGCTAGGGAATGGATGGAGTCAGCTTTTTGCTGTGCTTTTGAATTCTGAACCATGTGAAAGTAGAGCCTATTCAGATACAAGTAAATGTAGACCTACTTAGTTTCTTTGACAAAGTCAAATAGGCAGTGTTGGTTTAATGGTACAGATCCCAGCTCCTAGCGATTTTACTACTTGTTATGTGACCTCAGGCAGACAATTTAATTTCTTAGCTCAATTTTCTTATCTGTAAAATTAGTGTAATATTGAGTACTTCATAGGTTTCTTGTGAGATTGAAACAGAGTGTATAGTAGCATAGTGCCTGGTATGTAGAAGGCACTCTTAATTATAAGTATGCTGTTCCTCAATAGGCCTTACTCTCCTGGTTCTGCTGTCTTCAGCCAGAAGTTCCCATACAGAAATGTCTGTTAAAATAACAGTTGCACAGCTGATATTTTTCTGCTTTTATGTGCTCTTAGCTTGCTTTGACTTGGTATAACCAAGGCCTGGATTGTGGAGTTGTGGGTGGCTCAGTGTTACTGCTACCATGTTCCTGTACAACTTGACCTTGCAGCGAGCCACTGGCATCAGCTTTGCCATCCATGGCAACTTCTCTGGTAAGTTTTTCTATTATTATCTTTCTGAGCTTAACATTTAAAAAAAAATTTTTTTGGCCGCATGATGCGGCTTGTGGGGTCTTAGTTCCCTGACCAGGGATTGAACCTGTGCCCCCTGTAGTGGAAGTGCAGAGTCCTAACCAATGGACTGCCAGGGAATTCCTAACGTTTTTAATATTACTAGTTTTGTGCTTCAGATTGCTTTTTCAATATCAAATCTTTTTTTCTAAAACAAATTATGAAAAAAATCTTTTAATCATTAGAGAATATTGTAATTTATGTGATGCTTTACAGTTTCTAAGGCACTTTGGAGTACTTGATCTTCCAAAGGACCTTTGGAAAATAAGGTGGCCTGATAAATGATGGCATTGAGCAAATGAGAATGGATTGAGGTGGGTAGGAGTGGCATATCAGATAGGATAGGAAGCCATTTAGGCATTAGATAGTGAGAATCTGTTTTAGGGCAGTGAGGATAGAAAGAAAGAGAAAATATGAGTTTGCAACCTGGGTGGCAGAGAAAATGACAGTAACATCGATAACAGGTTACTTGAGACCAGAGAGTGTGTTTGGGGAAGGAGGAACTTGGATATTTTAAACATTTAGTTTAAAGGTGATGACAACTCATCTGGGTGGAATTACATAGCAGGGAGAAATGGGGATAAGTTGACTGTTAAGTATTTGGAAGTGTTGATTGCAGTTATGAAAGCAAGTGAGCTTTTTAGGAGTCAGTTTAGAAGTAAACAGCATATATTAGATGGTAGCTTTAAAAGGTCTTTGCGATATTACAGTTAACAGCCCAAAAAGTTAATATGATTTCTTAGAACAATAGCCTTAAAGATGGGCTAGAAAGAGCCTTTGGTAATTTTTAATTTTACGAAGCAAAACATATGTTTTTTTGTTGTTTTGTTTTTAAATTATTTATATTTGGCTGCATTGGTCTTCGTTGCTGCGTGTGGGCTTTCTCTAGTTGCGGTGAGCGGGGGCTACTTTTCGTTGTGGTGCGCGGGCTTCTCATTGCAGTGGCTTCTCTTGTGGAGTGTGAGCTCTAGGCGCATGGACTTTAGTAGTTGTGGCTCGCGGGCTCAGTAGCTGGGGCTCAGGCTCTAGAGCGCAGGCTCAGTAGTTGTGGCACACGGGCTTAGTTGCTCCGCAGCATGTGGGATCTTCTGGGACCAGGGCTTGAACGTGTGTCCCTTGCATTGGCAGGCAGATGCCTGACCACTGTGCCACCAGGTAAGTCCCCAAAACATATGTTAATATTGTTTGTAGACAACTCCGAATCACGCAGATTGATGGCAAAATCTCAGAAAAATAAAAAGGAAGTTTAAAAATAACTTGCGTGGGGCTTCCCTGGTGGCGCAGTGGTTGAGAGTCCGCCTGCCGATGCAGGGAACACGGGTTCGAGCCCTGGTCCGGGAGGATCCCACATGCCGTGGAGCGGCTGGGCCCGTGAGCCATGGCCGCTGAGCCTGCGCATCCGGAGCCTGTGCTCCGCAACGGGAGAGGCCATGACAGTGAGAGGCCCGCATACCGCAAAAAAAAAAATAAATAAATAACTTGTGTGACCGTTTTTGAAAAGTTCTTTGATAACACTTTTGTTAGATGTTTTAAATTCTGGGAGAAAAGTACCTCTTTTTTTTTTTTGCCTTTAAATTTATTTTATTTATTTATTTTTGGCTGCATTTGGGTCTTTGTTGCTGCGCACGGGCTTTCTCTAGTTGCGGTGAGCGGGGGCTACTCTTCGTTGCTGTGCACGGGCTTCTCATTGTGGTGGCTTTTCTTGTTGCGAAGCATGGGCTCTAGGCATGTAGGCTTCAGTAGTTGTGGCTCACGGGCTCAGTACTTGTGGCTGTGGGCTCTAGAGCCCAGGGTCAGTAGTTGTGGTGCACGGGCTTAGTTGCTCCGTGGCCTGTGGGATCTTCCCAGACAAGGGCTCGAACCTGTGTCCCCTGCACTGCATTGGCAGGCCGATTCTTAACCACTGCGTTACCAGGGAAGCCCAGGAAAAGTACCTTTTAAAGTAGAATAAATTAACTTAAAATACTAAGCCCCCAGCTCAGTTGTATTTATCTTTTGTGGCTTTTTAAAAAAATTTATTTATTTTTTTGGCTGTGGCAGGTCTTAGTTGCTGCAGGCGGGATCTTTCATTGCGGCCTGTGGGCTTCTCTCTGGTTGTGGTGTGCGGGCTTCAGAGCTCATAGGCTCTGTAGTTGTGGTGTGTGGGCTCCAGAGCACGTGGGCTCTGTAGCTTGCGGCATGCAGGCTCTCTAGTTGAGGCGCGCAAGCTCAGTATTTGTGGCGTGCGGGCTTAGTTGTCCTGCAGCATATGGGATCTTAGTTCCCTGACTGGGGATCGAACTTGTGTCCCCTGCATTGTAAGGCAGATTCTTTACCACTGGACCACCAGGGAAGTCCCTTTAGTGGAATTTTTTTTTTTTTTTTTTTTTTTTTTTGTGGTATGCGGGCCTCCCTCTGCTGCGGCCTCGCCCGTTGCGGAGCACAGGCTCCGGACGCGCAGGCCCAGCAGCCATGGCTCACGGGCCCAGCCGCTCCGCGGCATGTGGGATCCTCCCAGACCGGGGCGCGAACCCGGTTCCCCTGCATCGGCAGGTGGACGCGCAACCGCTGCGCCACCAGGGAAGCCCTAGTGGAATTTTGATCCATTCAGGTTACTAGTTCTGATTGTTCATGATCTTTATTTTTTGTGTTTTTCAGGAACCAAACAACAGGAAATTGTTGTTTCCCGGGGAAAGATCTTAGAGCTGCTTCGCCCTGACCCCAACACCGGCAAAGTACACACTCTACTAACTGTGGAAGTATTTGGTGTCATCCGGTCACTCATGGCCTTTAGGTTGACAGGTGGCACAAAAGACTACATTGTGGTTGGCAGTGACTCAGGGCGGATTGTTATCCTGGAATACCAGCCATCTAAGAATATGTTTGAGAAAATTCACCAAGAAACCTTTGGCAAGAGTGGATGCCGCCGCATTGTTCCTGGCCAGTTCTTAGCTGTGGATCCCAAAGGGCGAGCTGTTATGATTAGTGAGTGACTTACTCTGTTGACTTTTTGACTCTTAAAGAAGCTCAGTTCAGGATAACAATGCTGTGATCTTGATAGTGTGCCAAGAAATCACTCAGCTGGGTAGAGTTTGGATCATTTTGGATGTTTAAAGTTTAAAGTTGCTTTTCCTTTTAAAACAATGGGAGAAGTTTTAGCACACCTTTTCTACTTCTTACCTAGTTGGAAATGGGTGTTTTTCCATTTCTTTAAGTGTAGCAAAAAGGCTACACTGTAAGATTTTACATTATTAGGCAATGAATATGGTTGCTTTCATCAGCTTGAAGTGATGATTCACATTCATGTCTCTTCTCTGATAAATATCTTGAAGAAAATTCTATGTATCTGATCAGGCTTCCAGAGGGCAACCTTCTTTGACCTGTCACAAAATCATTAGATCTAATTCAGAGAATAAAGCTGGCAATTCTATGAATTATTGTTTAGTTTGTCATAAAAATTTTTGAAGAGTTAGTGGGATATTAAGATCCGTATTAGGAAGGAGGGAGTAAAATTATGCTCTTCTCTATTTTAATGATAGAGAGCAAAATCCTAAAGAATGCATACACTTGTACAGTTAGTACTGGCTATTAACGATCTTTCAGAAAATAATTGTGACGTGAATCTAGCTGTTCTGTAGCCTCTGGTTTCATTATCTGGAGTTTTTTTATGTTTTGTCTCCTTTAACAGGCGCCATTGAGAAACAGAAATTGGTGTATATCTTGAACAGAGATGCTGCAGCCCGGCTTACCATTTCATCTCCACTGGAGGCCCACAAAGCAAACACTTTAGTGTATCATGTGGTCGGAGTAGATGTGGGATTTGAAAATCCAATGTTTGCTTGTCTGGAAATGGATTATGAGGTAATGGCGGGGGGGGGGTCTCAATCTCTCTACCCACCTTTTCCTTCCCCTCCCTTCTCCCCCTCTCCCTCCTTTGGGTTTCTTCCACTCACCTTGGTGCTTTCCTGAGATTGTTTTCTTCATTGTGCATTTCTTATATCTGACTTGCTCACAATTTTTTTTTTTTCTATTCCAAATACCTTTCTGAAATACTTTGGAGTGTTTCAGAATTTACCTGATTTGAATAGTCTCTCTGTGGAAACAGGGTATTTATTGGGAAAAGCTCCCTGAAAAAGGAGGTGAAAGTGTATTTGGGATATTTTTTCAATGGAGATAGTGAAAGATGGGGCATACCATTCTTTTGCTTGAGAGGAAGGCAGTATTTTCTAGTAGAGCTAACCCTGGTCTCAGAAATAGAAGACCTGGGTTCTTGCTTCCACTCTGCCATTACTTAGTGTGAACTTTGGCAAACCATTTGGCGTCTGTGGACCTCTGCTTCCTCGTTTGTGAAATGGAGGAATTCTGATGCCCTTTCCAGCTATGTTTGTTTGTTTGTTTGTTTGTTTAAATAATTTTTATTGGAGTATAGTTGATTTACAATGTTGTGTTAGTTTCAGGTGTACAGCAAAGTGAGTCACTTATACGTATGCATATATACACTCTTTTTTACTTTTCAGTTTTAAAAGTTTGATTTTACGGTACTGATTAGTCTTTGTGCCACTGTTATTCTATAGGAAGCAGACAATGATCCAACTGGGGAAGCAGCGGCTAATACCCAGCAGACACTTACTTTCTATGAGTTAGACCTTGGTTTAAATCATGTGGTCCGAAAATACAGTGAACCTTTGGAGGAACATGGAAACTTCCTTATTACAGGTACTTTTCTCTTAGAGCTGCTCTGTACCATTTTGCTTGGTCCATTTTATGTTCAAACTTAGCAGTGTTTGCTTAATATGATTTGGAAACTGTAATCCATTTGTAGTAAACCTGAGTGCCTTGTCTATGTTTTGGCAAGGTTAGAAATTCATGTGGTGGTTAACTCTTATCCTCTAATGGGGGCAGGGAAGAAAAGAGAGCAGTCAGCTTAGAATATTGATTACTATTAGTTGCTCTGGTGTCTTGACTGTAGTCAGTCTTTCACTCATTACAAAAATCAAAACCTGGCTCTGTGAAAAGACAAATATAACTGTTACCAAAATTGATCCAAGAAGAAATTAAGAACCTGAATAGACCAGCATTTGTTAAAGAAATTGGAGCAATAATCCAAAGTTTCTTTGTCTCAGAAGATTTAAGGTCTAGAATTTTCAGGGACCTTAAATTTCTCCAGAGATTAGAAAAAAGAATAAAAACTGTTGTACCACTTTATGAGCCTAATATAACTTCAGTACCAAAAACAGAGAAGGATAGTAATAAGAAAAATTTGCGGGCTGGTTATACTTGTGACTATGGGTACAAAAATCTTAAATTTTAGCAAATCAGATCAACAGTGTTTTAGATGCACTGGAACAAAGTATGATTTTTGTAGGAGCTCAAAGATGTTCACTATGAAGAATCAGTATTAGTTTAATTCATATTAAAAGACTAAAGGATAAAGGAGGGCAGCTGTATTTGTGGTAATCTAAATTTCATCAGGCTTGAGTAAGACAGTGATCCCGTCTTTTCTCTTTCGAGTCATTTGCACTTCAATTGATGTCTAAAGTGAAATATGTCAGTTGTTGGGGGAGGATTTTAGAGAAGAACAGTGCTTGTCTTTAAGCATTAAATCTTAGGAAGAGACTTCTTATATATTAAGCAGAACAATTTTAGAAAATAGATTGTATTTAATTACTTGCTGTAATGTATTATTGTACTTCTCATTTATGAGGGTTTCATTCATTAAAACAAATTTTTACTGAGCCTCTACAATCAATATGTGCAAAATCAGTCTACTGGGCCCTGGGACTGCAGTGATGAAAAATTAGATGTGGTGTCTCCTTTTACGCAGGATTTGAGTGTAGTGATGAATATATGATAGTACCAAAAAAATTGCCAGAGTGTGCCAGATGGTATGACAGCATGGAGGAGGGGTCCCTAACCTAGGGAAGGAAGGCAATGCATCAGAGAAAGGTTTCAGAAGAAGTGCTCTCAGCTGAGAACTGAGGACTAGTTAGGAGTTAGCTAAGTGTAACGAGGTTGGAGGAGGAGTTTCTGTTATGGCCAAATGGAACAGAATGCACAAAAGCCAAAATGCAGGAAAAAACATGCTTCATTGAAAGAACTGAAAGCTCATTGTGATTGGATCATTGGAGGTAAAGGGATGGGGTAGAGGTGGGAGGTAGCTACTGAGGGATTTTTAAGCAGGAAAATAATGACATGTTAAAAGTGAACGTTTTTAAAAGATCACATGCTTACATTTTGGTAATGGAATGGAAGATAATAAGCCAGGAGATTGGTCAGGAAGCTGTTTCACTAAACCAAGAGAGATTCGCAGCATGAGGACTGCTAAGGCGGTAGAATCAATAGGGCTGTGGGAGAGGGAGAATTGAAGGATGACATCCTTGTTTCTGGTTTGGTCTTTTGGTTGATGACAGTGTTCTTTAAGGTGGAGAACCCAGGAGGTGGTTTGGGAAGGAACTCTGCACTTGTTTGAGTTAAAAATGAATACGTTCATTTTTAAGCTGCTATGGAATATCCATGTGAGAGTGTCCAGTAGGCAGTTGGATTATAGGTCTGAACCTAAGAACTGAGTTCTGGGCTTGGAGCTAAACATTTAGATGCATTATCAGAGATCTGGACAGGCTGAGATTCCCCAAATGGTGCCCTGTCCTTGTCTAGCATAAGTATCAGGGAAAAGAAACATTGAATGTTTATCACCTTCAGGCATACTGTACCTTCAAGTTGTGCTGAAGGAGGGAAGGAATTGAAGGCTAAATTGTAATTCATGGTTATGTCAAATCATTGCTGAGTTTCATTTTCTTTTGACAGTTCCAGGGGGGTCAGATGGTCCAAGTGGAGTGCTGATTTGCTCTGAAAACTACATCACCTATAAGAACTTTGGTGACCAACCAGATATCCGCTGTCCAATTCCCAGGAGACGGGTAAGGTCTTTGTTTGCCATAAGAGAAAATATATTTGTGTTTGTGAAATGAACTTAATTTTTGTAATTACAGTGTGGTCTCTTAATTTATCTGTTAATCAAGTTTTAGTTTCTTTGTAAATGTTGTTTTCAATAAAGCCAGTAAAATACCTTAACAAAAGCAAAACAAAATCTTTGAGAAAGGGAGTTACAAGTCAACACAATTGGGCTTCCCTGGTGGCACAGTGGTTGAGAATCTGCCTGCTAATGCAGGGGACACGGGTTCGAGCCCTGGTCTGGGAGGATCCCACATGCTGCGGAGCAACTAGGCCCGTGAGCCGCAACTACTGAGCCTGCGCGTCTGGAGCCTGTGCTCCGCAACAGGAGAGGCCGCGATAGTGAGAGGCCCGCGCACTGTGATGAAGAGTGGCCCCCTCTTGCCACAAGAGAAAGCCCTCGCACAGAAACGAAGACCCAACACAGCAAAAATAAATAAATTAATTAATAAACTCCTACCCCCAACATCATCTTAAAAAAAAATGTGCAAGGTAAGCTTGTGCATTTAAAAAAAAAAAAGTCAACACAGTTCTATGTTGTACACCTGAAATTAACGTAATACTGTAAGTCAGTTGTACTTCAATTTAAAAAAAAGCCAACACAGTTTTCATTCTCGAAGAACCTATGGAGATTATCAATTTGAAATTCCTGAAAGTTTCTAGTTTGAAGAATCCAGGTATATTCATTGGAGATAAATTGTGTTTCATTCTCTCCCACCCTACCCCATTCCAACATACAGAAAAATCTAAAAGGAGAGAATGGTGAATTCCTGTATACCTTTCACTTAGATTGACCAATTAATACTGCTTTGCTACATTTGCGTTTTCTTTCTTATGTATCTACAAATTTTTTTGGGCAAAACCATTTGAAGATAGGTTATATGACACTGCAAGAATTTCCTAAGATGTAGCTCCTAAGAAGGAGGATATTTTCCTACACTATCAATATTGTGCCCAAGAAATTTACCATTTTGAGTAATACAATTATCTTACGTGCAGTTCTCTCATTGTCTCCCAAAGTTCCCTTATATCTACCTTTAGTCTCCTTTAATTTAGAATATTTCCTCTCACCTTTGTTTTTTTATGATACTGACTTTTTTTTTAAGAGTCTGGGTTAATTTTCTTGTAATTTGTCCCATAATCTTTTTCCTCATGATAACATGCATGTTATATTTTTGATAGGATTATTACTTAGGTGCTGATGTATATTTCTCATTACATTACATTAGGGGCACATAATGCTGATTTGATTCATTATTGGTAATGCTAAATTGATCACCTACTACTTCTCTTTGTTGTAAAGGTACCTTTTCCTTTTTGTAATTGGTGTGGAAACTAGTGAATTTTGAGACTGTGTAAATACTCTTTTACCCCAAATCTTTTCACACAGTGGTTTTCCTCTCAATCAGTTACTACACTGGTGGTTGAAAATGATGCTTTATTGCTTTTAATTTTAAGTTTACTGTGGAAATCATTAAGCATACAATTGGGCCTCCGTATCTGCAGGGTTCTCATGCATGGATATGGAGGGCTGACTATTCCTTGTACTACCCCATTTTATATAAGGGATTTGAGCATCCGTGGATTTTGGTATCTGTGGCGGCTCCTTGAACCAGCCCCCTGCAGATATCAAGGGATGATTGTGTATATAATGAACTTCTGTGTACCCAGCTTCAGCAGTTATCAGCAGCACATGGGTAATCTTATTTGATCTCTGCTTCCTCAGTCTCTCCTCTCACCACAGATTGTTTATCTTTTTAATATTAATTTATAGGTGCTGAGGTTAAATCTGTTAGGACTTAGTTTATCTAGTACATGGTACCTGAGTAAGATTCCATCAATTTTAGAATATCTGGTAAGATTAGCAAGTTAAATTCTTGGTAAGGAGTGATAAGTGATTCCGTTTAGTTGATCAGAAATTTATTAAGCACCTGGCTGCCAGGTGCTGTACTTGGCTTTGGGGCTACAAAGAAGTATAAAACATGTTTTGCCCTTGAACTTACTCTGAGAGAAATACAAAATGTTGGAAACATTAAAAAAGCAAACCAAAGTCCAGCCAAGGGGGAATGCCCTTTGGAAATCAGGGCTGCTGATGATGCTTTGGATGGTATTGTTTTGAACATGTCAGTCTTTTATTCACAGCCTGAAATGATGATTCTTTAAATTTCATGTCTCTTCTCTGACATTTTTCTCTGGAGGTAGTTCTTGCCTTATTGATCTGATTAGGCTGTATAGTGGAATGGTGGCTTTTTTTTTTTTTTTAATGTAAGCTTTATTATGTGTTTATAGTAGACAAGAATTTTTGGTTATTGTGTTTTAGTCTTGTGACTGGCAGGCTGCTCTGGGTCAAAGCTTGCATGGAGAGGCTCCAGATGCCTCTAGGCCTTGGATGGCCCATATGATCCTTGTCGGTAAAGTGTTGAATTCCAGAAAAGGAGTACTCATTTCCAAGATGTTGGTTGTGTATTTGACTTTACTAGAATGACCTGGATGACCCTGAAAGAGGAATGATTTTTGTCTGCTCTGCCACCCATAAGACCAAGTCAATGTTCTTCTTTTTGGCCCAAACTGAGCAGGGAGATATCTTTAAGATCACTTTGGAGACAGATGAAGATATGGTAAGTAGACCATGGAGGGAGGGGAAAAAATGAAAAAAACCTATTTGTTGTGGTTAGTCTAGTTAATGAAACTTTCTACAGTTTCATCCTAATTTTAATATAATTAAATCACCTTATTTTTAAAACTGATATGTGCATTTAAGGTTTACAGAGTGGTTTTATAAACCATTTGTTCATTACAACTACTCTCTGAGATAGAAAGGATAATTTACAAGCTAAAAAAATGGAAACAGAATGCCTTAAAAAGTGGTTGCCTAAGGTGTTAAAGCTTTTAAAGTTTGGAACTGGTATATGAATGTAGGGTTTCTCCCTCTGGTTAACAGATTTTTGGTCTGATCCCGTATAATGTGAGTATGGGTAATGCCGTTTCTAGTGAATAACAAGAGAAAGCTCTCCATGTGTACTGAAAACTGGTGATATACATGATCTGTTACTTTTTTCATCCCATGGAGGAGTGCTGAACACCGGGCCATTTCTTAGACACCTGTTTAGTTCAGGAGGCGGCAAGTTTTTTTTTGTAAAGGCCAGGTAGTGAACATTTTCGGCTTTTGTGGGCCATGTGGTCCCTGTCTCAACTACTTAGCTCTGCCATTGTAGCACAAAAGCAGCCGTAAGCACCATGTAAACTGTGTGGCTAGCCTGAGGGTTGTAGTTTGCTGACCGCTGGTTTGGATATGAAGGACAGTATTTTATTTGCTACTTTGCTTATTACACTATCTTATACTACTGCGCTATTTTCCATGGCGTGGCTTCACTTGCCTATACAGTAGAATCTTTTTCTCTTTCCATTCCAGGTTACCGAGATCCGGCTCAAGTATTTTGATACTGTGCCTGTTGCTGCTGCCATGTGTGTGCTTAAAACAGGCTTCCTTTTCGTAGCATCAGAATTTGGAAACCAGTGAGTAATCCTTTTATTACCCCATTTCACCCTGGTTACTATAAAAGTTGGCAGGAGGGAGATGTAGTTTCAAGTCTGTGGAGCTTTTCCCAAGAATGTTTTAGTTTCTTCAGAACAAGTTTTGCTCTCTTTCCCATTTTATATCTTTCTCTTGCTGACTTCCTCTACTTTAGTGGCTTCAATCAATACCTGTGGGTAGCTGCAAAAAAAACAGCTTTAAAAGTGATCTCTCCTAAGCTTTTTGCTGGACATTTCATTGAATAAATATCTTTTGAACTACTTAGTATTAAATATATGTTCCACAGACACTTCACTTGTATAAGTCTGAAGTTGAAGCTCATCAGAACCCATAGCTTCCCAGCCACATCACCAACCCTTCCAACCTCACTTTTTTTTTTACATTCTTTTTTTAATATTCTTTTCCATTATGGTTTATCATAGGATGTTGAATATAGTTCTGTGTGCTATGCAGTAGGACCTTGTTTATCCATTCTATATATAAAAGCCTACATCTGCTAACCCCAACCTCCTAATCCATCCCTCCCCCAGTCCCTCCCCCTTGGCAACCACCAGTCTGTTCTCTGTCTGTGATTCTGTTTCTGTTTCATAGATAGGTTCATTTGTGTAATATTTTAGATTCCACATATAAGTGATGTCATATGGTATTTGTCTTCTCACTGACTTCACTTAGTATGATATGTTGCTGCAAATGGCATTATTTTGTTCTTTTTTTTTTTTAAGTTTTTATTGGAGTATAGTTGCTTTACAATGTTGTGTTAGTTTCTGCTGTACAGCAAAGTGAATTAGCTATACATACATATATTCCCTCTTTTTTGGATTTCCTTCCCATTTAGGTCACCACAGAGCACTGAGTAGAGTTCCCTGTGCTCTACAGGTTCTCATTAATTATCTTTTATACATAGTAGTGTATATATGTCAATCACAATCTCCCAGTTCATCCTGCTTCCCTTCCCCCCCAGTATCCATATGTCTGTTCTCTACGTTTGTGTCTCTATTTCTCCTGTACAAATAAGTTCATCTGTTTCATTTTTCTAGATTCCACATATAAGTGATATTATGCAATATTTTTCTCTTTCTGACTTCACTCTGTCTGCAAATTGCAGTTTCATTCCTTTTAATGGCTGAGTAATATTCCATTGTATATATGTACCATATCTTCTTTAACCATTTTTCTGTCAATGGACATTTAGTTGGTTTCCATGTCTTGGCTATTGCCATTCTCAGTATTTCTGTTAATGTCTGATGGGGCATTTCCAGCAACTTGAGTGTAAAGTCTCGATTTTGCTCTCCTCTACAACCTTCAGTTGAATGCCAAGTTGTTTTTACTTCTGTATCCCCTTTTTTTGGTGTTAGTCTGAACTAGTTCCCTAGTTTGCTTATTGCAGTTCATTTTCTTTCCTGTAAAACTCGGCCTTTATAGAGTCATCTCATTAAGCAGACAAGACACGACCCTGATGAAATCATTTCCGCGTCCCGTGTTATAGTCTCTGATGGCTTTTCATTGACAAATGGCTTAAGTCTGAACTATAGCCTTGAATTTAAGACCAGTATTGAAGACTCCAAATTGCTTATGAGATAAGCCACGATGGTCTTGCTTTCTAGTTCAGGTTTTGCCAGTATGTGGTAAAGTGTGTGCAGATCACTTACCTAATGCTATTTCTTCATAATGAAAATGAAGGTGTTGTCTAGAATTCTGCAGTTCTATTCCAATTTTGCCTTGTCTCCAGTTGTTCTCCCTTTCTTTTTTTTTTTTTTCTTTTTTTTGTGGTATGCGGGCCTCTCACCGTTGTGGCCTCTCCCGTTGCGGAGCACAGGCTCCGGACGCGCAGGCTCAGCGGCCATGGCTCACGGGCCCAGCCGCTCCACGGCACGTGGGATCCTCCCGGACCGGGGCACGAACCTGTGTCCCCTGCATCGGCAGGCGGACTCTCAACC
>NC_041230.1:42967467-43032425 GCF_002837175.3 Physeter macrocephalus | reverse complement strand
GTGTCCCCTGCATCGGCAGGCGGACTCTCAACCACTGCGCCACCAGGGAAGCCCTAACATTCGTTTTTTGTTAGCACCTTTTCTCTCCCCCACTTTTTTTGTGGTAAAATATATATAACAAAATTTCCCATTTTAACCATTTTAAAATGTTCAATTTGGTGGCATTAATTACATTTACAGTGTTGTATAACCATTACTGCCATTTTTCCAAACTTTTTTATCACTCCAGACAGAAACTCTGTACCCATTACAGAATAACTCCCCATTCCCCTTTCCTCCAGCGTCTGGTAACCTAAGTGGAATCATGTAACATTTGTGCTTATTCTATTTGGCTCATTTTACTTAGCAGAATATTTTCAGAGTTCATATGTAGTAGCATGTATTAGCACTTTATTCTTTTTATCTCTGAATAATAAAGCATTGTATGTATGTATGTACCACATTTTGTTTGTTTACGTGTTAATGGACACTTGGTTCTTTCCACCTTTTTGGTATTGTGAATAATGCAGCATTGGACATTGGTGTGCAAATATCTGTTTTAGTCTTTGTTTTAAATTATTTTGGGTATGTACCCAAGAGTGGAATTTCTGGGTCATACCGTAATTCTCTTTAACTTCTTGTGGAACTGCTAAACTTTTTTATAGCTGTTGCACCATTTTACATTTCTAATGTGTGAGGGTTTTTGTGGGTGTTTCATACAAATGCCAAACATTAGTTAAGTACTTTGTTGTAAGCATTTAGTAAATGTTGACTACTCCCATTCTTGTTATTTTTTTACTCTGATAATGTGGAAAGTTTTGGAAAATGAATAAAAGTGCAAATAAATAATGAAAATCACCCATAATCCTAGTATTCCAGAATAGTTACTTTTTAATATTGTATCTGCTTACAGTGTTTTTACTTTCTTGTATTTATATGTAGTTTTATTTTAGAGAACTGCATCAGTCTATAAAAAACTATTAGTCTACTATTTCAAATACGCAGTATATCCTAAAAATCTTTCCATGTCAATAAGTCGGTATTTTTCACTTAAAATTATGGAAATTTTCTAATGGGCACATAACAAGAGAGAATAGTATAATTAATGAACTTACGTGTGCCCATCACTCAGCTTCAACAAAGGCCAACCCATGGCCAGTCTTGTTTTATTTATACCTCCCCCAAATAACAGTAATTTCTTTTTTAAAATTAATTATTTAATTTTTGGCTGCATTGGGTCTTCGTTGCTGTGCACGGGCTTTCTCTAGTTGTGGCAAGCAGGGGCTACTCTTCGTTGTGGTGTGCGGGCTTCTCATCGCGGTGGCTTCTCTTGTTGCGGAGCAGAGGCTCTAGGTGTGCAGGCTTCAGTGGTTGTGGCACATGGCCTCAGTAGTTGTGGCTCGCGGGCTCCAGAGTGCAGGAGCAGTAGTTGTGGCACACGGACTTAGTTGGTCCGCAGCATGTGGGATCTTCCTGGACCAGGGCTCGAACCCATGTCCCCTGCATTGGCAGGTAGATTCTTAACCACTGCGCCACCAGGGAAGCTCAGTAATTTCTCAATATAATAAAATAGCCAGTCAGTATTCAAATTTCTATATTGTCTCAATATTTCGTAAGTTGATTTGTTCAGATCAGGATCCCAGTAAGACTCATACATTGCATTTGGTGTAGAGAAGACATTTTTAATGGCTACATGATATTTTATGGCTCTACCCGCTCTTGATGGATATTTAGGTTGTTTGTACTTCTGCTATTATAAACAGTGCTATAGGTTCTCTCGCCTTCTGAGATGGCCCACACTCTGTCTGTGGAGTGTGTTTCTGTCTAAATAAATCCACTTCTTACCTATCAAAAACAAAAAACCAACAGTGTTATAGTGAACGTTGTAGGTGTAACTTTGCATGTTAGCTGAATAAAGCCATAGATTAAATTTCTATATACGGGATGAAATTTTGATAGGGAATGCCAAATTGTACTTCAAAAGATGACATCAGTTTACATTCCCACCAATGGTGTGTGAAATCTTTTTTCTTTTCACTACATGAAAAAGGGAGAGTTAATAAGCTCTTAAAAATCATTGAGTAAAAATGAGCAGTTCAGTCAATAGAAAAATGGGTGCAGGATTTGAGCATGCCTTTCATAGTAAAAGAAATACTAGTGGTCTAGAAGTGTAATATGTAAAAAGATTTTCAAGCTAATTCATAATTGAAGGGATGCCAATCAAAACGAGGTGTTTGGCTTCCCTGCTGGTCCAGTGGTTAAGACTCTGCCTTCCACTGCAGGGGGCTCGGGTTTGATCCCTGGTCCGGGAAGTTCCATGTGCCTCAAGGTGTGGCCAAAAAAAAGAAAAAAAAAAAAAACCACGAGGCGTTTGTTTTTTCACCTAGCTGATTGGCAGACATTAAAAACTTAGATAATAACCTGTCTTGATAAGGCTGTGGGTGGAGTCAGTAGCTGCAGACATATAAGGTATTCTATTCTTGCTCATTACCTTGTGCAGATAGTGTGTTTGCTGGGATTTACACATTCTAATTGTTAAGTCTTCTAAAAGTCTTTTTAGAAATAATACAGACAATGATTCCTTTTGTTCTAAAGAATCATAGTGTACATTTGTTGAGCACTTGTCTGTATGTAACAGGCACTGTTCTGAACGTTTTTCTTATATTGTTTCAGTTTGGGCTCCCCAGTAAGCAGAGCCCGAGACAAGGCTAGATTATTGGGAGGTAATTTCAGGAAGCAAGAGTGAGGGATCAGTGGGGAGAGATAGGGAAAAGAGGAAAAGCCAATATTAAGGGCATGTTACTGAGGTTCCTGCTTTGGACATTGGAAACTGGCTCTGTCAAGACCTGCTGAGAAGCATGCAGAATGCCTTTGAAAATTGCCCACTTGAGGGTTAACAACACCAGTTCCTCTCCCTCTTGGGTTGAAGGTTACCCCTGGGGGCATGAAGTCCCCTGTACATCCTGTTGCTCAGGCAGCCCCCAACGGGATAGATGTTCTGAGGGCAGAGAATAGAAAGACTACACTGCACAGGTGGGATGCTTGTTAGAGTGAGACGGCTTTGAACTTGTGAGAAATTATCCATTACTTCTGCACCTGAAATCTGGAAGACTTCAGTGGAGATTTGGGGCATCAGAATCATGTGCTGTGGGTGTTAACTCATAAAGCAAACTTATTTATCAATCAGATACTTAATATAGCATTTACTATGTTCTAAGTACTTTACAAATATTGATGCATAACATTCCCTATAAGACAGTGCTGTTAGCCCATTTATAGTAAGGGCACTGGGGTCACAGAGAATTTAAGAAATTTGATCACACAACTAAATCTAACTCAAAGCCAGACCACCTGGTTCCAAAGTCCCTGCTCTGAAGCACATTATAATCACAGAAACTGTTTTATCGAGATTCAGCCGAAGCAACCTTTCCTGTGATGGTTATAGTGAACCCAGAATCCTCTTGGTTATCTGTGAAAGTGTCTTTGATGGGTGATCTTTATCATCTGTATATGGACATCTTGCCTGAATAAGAAGTTTGTATTATTTAACTTCTTCTTTCTTTTCAATGTGTTTGTAAATCATTCAAGGATTATAACCCTATTTGCTTTTTCGTAATTTAGCATAGAATCTGATGAGTTTACCAGAAGGGTTATATGCTGAGGTTTATTTGGCTAACATTTATTGAGTGTCTTATGTATTTCAGACCCCGATTTAATCATTTTATCTTGCTCCTAAAAAGCTACACTAGATTGTTCAAAGTGCTTTGTATTGAAGGTTTGGTATATGACTTAAAGAATAAATATGACCAGCAGTGTGATTTTATTTTAATTGAGCTGCTTCCCAAAAGTGTGCTCATTGCACACTCAGTTTTTTATGGTATATTGTTACAGGTTATCTACTCCCAAATTGCTTTCCCTTTCTTATTTTTTTTTGTGGTTTGCCTTTGAGTCAGTTTACAGACCCTCAGAGGACAGACAGGAGAAGGGCAAGATGATTTTGTTGCTTATTATCTCTGGATATGTTTATCTTTTATTTCAGGAATAATACTACAGTATCTGCATACTTTTGTGAAATCACCAATTCTTGTTTTTTGTTAGATTTGGCCTGGTGACTGGTTAAAATAAGATGTGGTTATAGATTTTCTTTGGGTTTCATTTATCCATATTTCATTTTATTTGACAAAAACTGCTTACTAGGTGCGATGCAGTGTTCTAAGTACTCATTGAATTCTTTAGGAAGGTACTACTCAATTTTATAAATGAGGCAACTGAGGCAAAGAGAGATTAAGTAATAATATGCAGCTAGTTAAGCGGCAGAGCTAGGATTGAGACCCAGGCACTCTGGTGGAAGTCCAGTACTCTTAACCACTGTGATGCTAAGGTCCTGGCACTCTACCAGTTTGAATTCAGTAGTCTTAATTTCTTTATCCCTCTTCTTAAAGAAATAGAAAACCCCAGTCACATAAGCAGAGATCTCAAACTATAGATGCTGACTCATTATTAAAGTGATTTATGAGCATTATGTTGATGGCAAACATCTTCAGACAAATTATTTTTTAAATGCTACTTGCTTTTTTCTTTCCAGTTTTATTGAGATATAATTGACATATAGCACTGTATAAGTTTAAGGTGTTGCAGTATAATATTTGGCTTACATACATTATGAAATGATTATCACAGTTCATCTCATTTGGTACAGCATTAAAGAAATAGGGAAAAAAAATTTTTCCCTTGTGTTGAGTACTCTTAGGATTTACTCTCTTGACAACTTTCATATATAACATATAACAGTGTTAATTATATTTATCATGTTGTACATCAGACAGAAAATATTTTAACTAAAGTCTTTGCTTCTCCCTAGTTACTTATATCAAATTGCACATCTTGGAGATGATGATGAAGAACCTGAGTTTTCATCTGCCATGCCTCTGGAAGAAGGAGATACATTCTTTTTTCAGCCAAGACCACTCAAAAACCTTGTGCTGGTTGATGAGTTGGACAGCCTCTCTCCCATTTTGTTTTGCCAGGTGAGGGTCTTTCCATTCACTCCATAATGAACGGTGCTAGCCAACTGTTTCTGAATCTGAATGAGTTTAAAGTTTTAACTCCAATTAAATTAAGGTCTAGTTTAAGAGGTTCATCAGCATATCTGATGCCAGAGTATAAGGGTGAAGCAACTAAAAGTAGTTGGGTAATTAAAAACCATTACATAAATCCTTGGGCTTAAAAAAATTTTTTTTAATGGTAAAAATCATGTTTTATAAAAATTCAGACTGTACAAAAGATAAAAAGTAAAAGTCCAACCCCCAATCTTTTCAACCCTCTATTCCACCGAGGCTGTGCCATTAATAGCTTCCTGTGATTGCTTCTAGGCATTTTCTCTGCATCTATAAGCATTTGTGTGTTACACTTTTCTTTTTAATATAAATATGCTCATATCCTTTACAGTATTCTGAAGTAGACCTTTTATCACGAAACAGTCTGTGAATATCTATATCTATATCTATATCTCATTTTAACACTCACTTCCTCCGTAAAGTACTCCAGAGACACTGGGATCAGTCAGTAACAGAACCTTTTTGGGAACCCAAGGTGGCCCAAGATGGGAATTGTGTCTCTCACTACTGGCACTCAAGTGTAGCAGAAATTTTACCATGCTGTTGCATCCTGGATTCCTGGGGTTCCAGTGACCATTAGGCACCACTCTACCCTGTCTAGATGATTACACTTTTAGTGGAAGAGTTTTGCTCACTGTGTGCCAGGGACACACAGTCAGTATTCAGGCACTCTTCCTGGTAAAATTAGCAGTTCTGAAGTTAACTGCTTTTGTTCTTTCTTTTTGAGAAAGGGTTAGTCCTGGAGGCAATAGAAAATAAGTATGAATAATTCCTAATTGGAATTTTACTGATTTTTTTTTTTTCTGCTTTCATTGGAATTTGAGGAGATAATTGTGTAAATAGTTTGTAGGTCAAGAATAAAATTAACAGGAAGTTCAGGTATCTGTAGCAGGGCTATAGCATTTTTTGCCATGTATCTCTTTACTAGCCTAGTGAGGCTTCTGGATCCCCTCTGAATAATATTTTTAAATGCATATAGAAATAAACATGATAGCCAAGAGAGAAAATTATTTTTTAAATTGTGAAAAATTAGTATATGTGCTTCTGTAATGGGCTTAAAATAACAGGATAGTGCATTTAAAATAGGTGAGTTAACTTTTTAAAGAAGTCAATGTGAAGGTTGTATACATTCACAACCCACATGCTCATCCATGTTACAGTAGGCTGCATTGCCTTACAGTCAAGAATTTTCATTTGAATTGTACAGTTTGACAAAACTACAATACAAATAACTTCTTTCCACATGTTGATCAACAAATATTTGTACTGGAAAGCAGCTAGATGTCTGGGGTGACTAGTACAAGAATACATGGCTTCCCCATTTGGTGGCAAACAGCCAGGTGCAGAGTTACCCCATAATTGGTCAGTTACATCATAGGAACATCTGTAGTAGATAGGGCAGCTGTGATCATGTGCGTTCTAACAGCAGATCTGGTAAATGTAATTTTGAAATAGTGATGAGGGAAATGATATTTGGAGGTATCTATAAACTTTAATATTGGTGACAAAGTCACAGATAACGATAATATAATTTATTGTCTATATTTTTAGTTGGAAGGAAATGCTGAGATTTCAGTTTGAGGTTATATAACAATTTCACTAATTGTAAGAAATACTTTGTTAACTCAAGAACTGATACAGGTGGGACTTCCCTGGTGGTCCAGTGGTTAAGACTCCACGCTTCCACTACAAGGGGCACAGGTTTGATCCCTGGTCAAGGAATTAAGATCCCACGTGCCACACAGCATGGCAAAAAAAAAAAAAAACCAGCTTTTTTGGTTGGTAAAACTTGCTGCTTCAAACTGTTTGCTTTTTGGAACATTGGGTCTTTTCCACACCATGCCCCCAGGGCCAGTAGCAATATTTAAGCCTAATAAACTGAAAAGTGGTTTGTCACCCTGAGAACAATCAGGGTTGGGTATGGAAAAGTAGCAGAAGTAGACATTTTTTTCCCCTTTCTCTGTGCAGATAGCTGACCTGGCCAATGAAGACACTCCACAGCTATATGTGGCCTGTGGTAGGGGGCCGAGGTCATCTCTGAGAGTCTTAAGGCATGGACTTGAGGTAAGACTGGAATTTCTAGATCATATGCAGGGTTTAGAGGAAAGCATTGACAAAGCAGCCTAAGGCTTTATTCTGATGAGATCAAAGATGTATTTAATGTTTCTATGAAAGAAAAATGTTTTCTTCCTCTCCATTTCCATACAGTTTAGAGTTTAAATTTCCTATCCTTCAACATGTTAGCACAGTAGGCACATTTTAAAAATTTGGCAAATAGGGATCAAAGGGGAGAAACACGTCTGTTAGTTCCAGGTTCAGTCGCCATTACGTGGAGGTTAGGAAATCTGCATGGCACATTTTACTCCATTTCCTTTTAGTGTTGGTCTTTTTTCATAGCTTTTAGATACTTATATTTTTAACTATGTTAATATTGTGTATATATTTTTGTATCTTATTACGTTCCTGATTACTGTGTGCTCTTATGTCATGTCATTTTTAATGTTTTTGCAATATATGCCCACAGTGGGTGGATTCGAATATATTTAATGAGTCCTTTATTGTTGGACTTTTTATGTGATATGGATTCTCAAAATTACCTTCTCAAATCCCACACCCTCTTCTCATCATGGTTCTAGTGTTGATGGCTTTTAGCAAGTGCACTGGACTTGATTTTGTTAGGAGTAAAATAAAGCTTTATCTGACAGTTTGCTCTTAGAGGTTGGGATTGAGCAGACTCCAGGCTCTTAGAGGCCCACTGCCTGTTTTTGGGAATTTTTATTGGAACACAGGGAAGATGACCTTGGTTTTGAATTCTGGCTCTACTACTTAATAGCTATTACTAAGCTTTATAGGACCCGCCTTAAAGGATTGTTGTGTGAATTAAATGAGAATGTGTATGAAGCACTTAGCTCAAGTTCTGGCGTATAGTAACTGTTCAATAAATGTTAGCTATTAATATTGTAGTTTCATTTTGAATTTTGCCAAAATATTCATCAGGTCACCAAATTTTCGATGACTTGAACCCAATTTAGACCAGTAGTTCTTGATTAGTTACTTACTGCTAATTGGATCCTGTCGAGCATCTGATTAAAGCAAGCGCTTAACACAAAAAATACATGTATGCATTAACAGAAAATTTTGTGTATCGTGTAAGAGATAAAGGACCCAATTAAGAATCATTGTTTGTGAGTCCTCTGCTCCCTCCTAATTTTTTCCAATTCTATTAAAAAAAAAATCTATGTTATATAAAACTATTTTTAAATTGTTGGACGTTGCTTTTTTCCTGTATCTATTTGTTGAACCTTGTTGTCTAGCTAGATTATGGTCTCAGTTGAACAAGGTCACTGTCAGATATTACATTTGGTGTATAGAGTGTGGTATACCTGACATTTACGTTTTATTGATGGTGAAGTTTTCCAAGATTCTCTTGTACCACGATCAGGTATTCCTGCTATTATTACGTCAGTAAACCAACAAAAGGGTAATGTCTTTCATGTATATACTTGCGTTCTTCCTATAAGATGTAATTCCACTGTACAGTATAATAGGCTGCCTAATTTTTTATTTCTAGGTCATTTAAAAAATACTTAATAAATTTTTATCTTAGAATGGTTTTAGATTTACAGAAAGTTTGCAAGGACATTACAGACAGTTAATGTATAACCCACACCTGGTTTTCTCTAGATCATTTTGAGTTCATCTTACGTATTGCATTTACTCTCATTTGAGAGCCTATAGGACATTCAGAGGATTCTTGACTCTAAACTTAAGGAGCATAAAAATCTAGTAGGAAGGACAAAACAATTCCTCAGATCACTTTTTAGGTAAGTGTCCTAAGAGGTGGTGATTGTGATTCCTGTGAGAACTTATGCGGAAGAGATGACTGCCAGCCAAGAGAATAAGGGACGATTTTTCCTAAAGAATGTGGCATTTGAATTGTTCTGTGAAGGGAGATGGAATTTGGCCTGAGGGAACAAAGAAAAGAAATGGAGGGCTTCCCTGGTGGTGCAGTGGTTAAGAATCCACCTGCCAAAGCAGGGGACACGGGTTCTAGCCCTGGTCCGGGAAGATCCCACGTGCCACAGAACAACTAAGCCCGTGCGCCACAACTACTGAGCCTGCACTCTAGAGCCCACGAGCCACAAGTACTGAAGCCCGCGCGCCTAGAGCCCATGCTCCGCAACAAGAGAAGCCACTGCAATGAGAAACCTGAGCACTGCAACGAAGAGTAGCCCACCGCTCGCCACTAGAAAAAGCCCGCACGCAGCAACGAAGACCCAACGCAGCCAAAAAGAAATGAATACAATAAAATAAATTAAATAAATACATTTTTTAAGAAAGAAATAAATGGGATGCTAACTTAGATGGACTGTTTCATTCCCATGTGCTCACTTTGAGGAGAATGCAGGCATGTTATACCCAAAGATAGCGTTTGGCCTTGGCTGCAACAACTGTCCTAGATGTTCCATCACTTCTTGCTGAAGTCTGTTGTGGGAATTGCCAATACCTCTAGCGTTTTGGTTATGTTCTTTTTGACTAGATGGTTCCAATGTTTTAATCAAGTATACAGTGTGAGCCCTGCTATGTTGGGACTGTATTATCTAGTGTAGTTGTAAGCAAGGAGCTGAGTTTCATGCTCACTGGATCTGTGGTTTGTCTCCTCTCCCTGTCAGGTATCAGAAATGGCTGTCTCAGAGCTACCCGGTAACCCCAATGCTGTCTGGACAGTGCGTCGGCACATTGAAGGTAAGCAGCCCTTTCCCAACAGTCAAAATGAGGGTCTGGGTGCCATTGACAATAGAAGGCTTAAGAGACTGCATTCATAATGCTTCTATATCACATCATCTAGCATCATATACTAGAAACTTCTTCTGACTCAACACCATGTTTTTGAGGCTCTCCCCATCAGGGTGCCTTCACTTACTACTTTTTGTACACATGGGTAAGGGGAGCATAGGGTGGCTGTTAATATTCAGTACATATACACTTGAGTATCATAGATAGAGCTGTCGTATGTTGTGTTCTTTGACTGTATTAATCTTTAAGATACTCTTTCCATTTGTGTGAGGAGTATGGTGTAAGGGAAAGTTTTTGCTTCTTTTTTCTTCAACGATCTTTTCTTTCTTACTGTGCTGAAATCACAGTGAAATTAAAGGTATTATTCTGGGTAATAAGAGATTGGTAAAGCTTGTTAATGTCCTGCTCAATAGGTATAGTAGTTGTGTTTAAAGAAAGCGGAGGTTGATTGAATGGAATCAGAATTTTAGAGTGAGTGGAAAAGAAGGGATGGAGGAAAGAGGAAGTCTGAGCTCCGGAATAAAAATTGTCACCTCATCCTAAAAAATGGAAAGGTATGTGAAAATTCATTTTAGTGCAATAGCAGGAAAGTCTTGTGACAACTGAATTTCAGTCCCTTAGAGATGAAACTCAATTCTCATTTTCCCTTTGATTCTTTGGGATCGTAGGTCATTTCTATTCCTAGACCTCATTTTCCTCTTGTTCCCTCAGGAATGTGGGACTGGCCAATATACAAAGCTTTTTTAAGAAAACAGCTGGAAATCTTCCTGCTATTTAGATGTTTTGGTTGTATGGAACAAATTTAAGGGAGCTGGGAAATGTGGAGGAGGGAAATCTTTCTATTAATAGAGTACACATTTTAGTGGATTTTGTCTTCATGTAAGCATTGGAATCCAATCTGAGTTGAGTAGAAAGAAAAAAAAGTGAATAGGAAATTAGTAGGTTCATTTTAGCTGAGAAGGTAATTATTGGATAATTGGTTTTGAAAGATTTCCCCATTTTGTGTAATGTCTTCATAAAGAAACTGGTCACTGTTGACATTCACCTTTAACTTGGTGGCAGATCGGCTGGTTGATATTTAGGCTCTTGAAAACATTTCCCAGACTGTTTGAATTAGAAAGAACCTTTGAGATAAAACCTAGTTTGCTCCCTTTTTTTGTTTGTTTTTGTTTTCACTTATTAAACTTTACTGTAAAATCAATTTAGATTTGCAGGAAAGTTAACCCCTCATTTTTATGAAGAAGGCCGAAAATCACAGGCATTGACTGTCCCAAGATAGGGCACCTAGGTAATAGAGACTGAAAGTGGTGTCTCCCGAATCTCAATCCAGTGTTCATTTGACTAACCCTGTAGTGAGTCTGGGTCATGCTGGTTTTCTAGGATAAGTTCAGTATTCTCATCCTGCTACCTTGTAATTAAGATAGGACTCTACTCTCAGGGCATGTGCCATCTAAAAAAGAAGATAAGTATAAAAAACTTGTGTGTTCTGATGTGATGAAAGGCACAAGCATGTTGCCAGGAGGGGTTAGAGGAGAGGGAAGAGGCATGTGTTTGAGAATCAGGAAAGGCTTTTGGGGTAAGTCGTGATCAGTGGTATGTTGCATGATGGAACTTGTAGCTGAAAAGTTTTGTCCTCTAGATACCAAAATCTAGGAAATGATTACATCCTGATAAATTTTACTCTTTAGAAACTATAATTTGGGTGATCACCCACAAAACAGGTCAAGTTCTCTCTGTTCATTCTCTTTCCAGATACCCTAAGTTACTATTCCACATGTCCACACATGCTGCAGTCTTCCAGGCAACTACTAACCTTGGCTGGTACTTGGTGATGCACACTACCAATACCAAGCCTTTTTTTCTCTTCCACAGGTGGCTGGTGAAGGTGCTGATCACCACAGGTGTGTACCTTGTACCTATTGCTAGGGTCTACTGTGGGGTCTTAGAGATTACCCAGGGAGAGGGACCTGTGCAAAATATTGAGGCTGCCCTGGTAGCATCTTTCAGAGGGTGACTTTGCACTTGGCTCTCCATGTGCAGTGTTAGTGGTGCACACCCATCTGCCTGTATGTTAAATAGTCTGAGGCAGGAATCACTTTCTCCCACAGAGTATGGAACATGTGATTAATTTGCCTCTCGTTAAGCTAAAAGAGGCTGTAGCTAGAAAATCTTAACTTCATACTCTCCCTTGATGTTTTTGTATGTTCCACGTGTATTGACTGAAAGTTTAGGTCCTGGAGAAAGCCCCCCTTTTTTCTCTTTTGAGTATAATCAAGACTGTACTGAGGCAAGACAAGCACTGAGTAGTCTGAGTATAGAGTGAGAATGAGACATTGGAGGCCTAAATCATCTGGATGGTCACTCACTTTTCCCTTTGGAGTAGTGAGCTGTTTCTGAGCCTGAGATACTAAACGGGGGGAAAGAAGAAGAAAGCATTCCCTCTTCTGCGGGCTGCTTCCGTATTGCTCAGACAGATAGAAGTCCTGTTTAACTGAGACAAAGATGCGTTCTCATATCCTAATAGTTTCTTCACTGAGGTGTGAACTAATGGTCTTTTATATGAAATTTGAAACCTCTGGAAGAAGGCAACATAGATTTCATAGTTCATAGTCATTTATCTTGACTGAAGCTTGATTTTGTTCTGAAGTCCACCTTTTAACCTATAACCTGCCTAGGACACAAGAGCAGCTTATCTGTTTCTGGTCCTCCTGGCCGTAGAATGGAAAGGGTAGAAGTTACAGTGTGCTTAGTATTTACAGGGTAATGGATATTTTGAGGAAATCCGTGATGTAAAGCAGCTTTCAGATGTCAGTCATTGCTTTACTCCTTGTTCAACTGCCCAGCAAATGTAAGACCCTATTTAAGTCCACCGAGCATTTCTTTATTTTTATACCTGAGCCGTCTGGGGCCTTGGGTCAGAGGAAGGATAAGGGCCCAGGCAGCCCTTTTTCCTCACTCCCCTCATTCTCTGCATGTAAGTTATAAATGTATGGTTTCTTTCCTGGAAGCCCACCTTTTCCCTTGACTGAAGGAAGAGGCCGAAATCCTGACCAGTTTGAGCCCGTTTTTGTTTGGCTTTAATTTGCTCTGGCACAGCTTTTAAGATACATGGTTTCAGTGTTGAGAACATGGGAAAGGACACAATATTTATATAACGTTAAAATTAAGCAATTCCTGTTATTTTTACATACCAGAAATTTCCAGTTGAAAAACTGAGAGCTGGAGCAAAGCTTCCAAGCTTGGTGTTGTGTGGAGAGTGAAGATGGTTTTGTTGTGTGCTATTAAGACATCCATTTCAGAGACAACCACGTCCGCTCTCCATCTTTTATGATGGCGAACAGTGCGGTGTTCTTACAAAGCCATTTTATAAGGTGTCCCCAGGCATGCGATACATGTTGACAGTTATAATAAAGTAATCTAAAATATAATAAAGTAATCTAAAACCAATTATCTGCTTGTTCAGTGTTATTCCTTATGATGGAACCCTTGCTCTGGATTCCTGGCGTAGCCATTAGATTATACCCATTGGGAAAGATCTTTGATCCTTGCCTTTCAGCCACTCATTCAGTGTGCACGTATTATTAACTGAAGCAACAGTATTGCAGAATAGTATTTACCCTTACTATGAGGCATCCTCATAAATTATGTTTATTTCTATATATTTGTATTTTAAAATGCTGATTGCAATCCACCGAATTGATTTTATGTCCTGCTAATAGGTCAGAACGCTGCTATAGGTTATACCAATAATATATTTTCATCTGGCCCCTTTTTCTGTAAAGAGCACTGATTCTGCTGAACTCATTGGGTAATCTTAATTCAGCTGAATGACCCTTGGAGCAGTCAAAATCCAGACTGTGTCCTTGATGTGAGTGGGGTGGATCAGGCCTATGGTGTTGAGCTCTGACAAGGACTCAGGCAAGGAGGATCCTTCAGCTGCTTCTGCTAAGAGTGAGGTAGCCACTCCAATTTAGTACCTTGTCTACTTGTCATTCTATCCCTTGTTTGCCTGATTTCTGTGTGAAGGGGACAGGAAGAGGGGAATTGATATAGAAAATTCAAATGTAAAGTAGGAAAATCTCAATTCATCTCAAAAAAATGAACATACATTTATTCAGCATTTATCAAGCTTTATGCCAAACATTGTGCTGGATGTGGGAGATACATACAGAAGTTGTTTTATGTTGTAGGGTGGAATGTGTAGAAAGTAGCTTTTAACTATGGGATCTGTGTGAGAAACTTGGGGTTGCCTGTATACCTCTGACCTCCTTGAAAAACTTGTTGGTGTTTGTTTATCCAAGTACATTTTTTTAAATGAAAAGCAAGTTCTAATAGGATTGCTCATGACCATCGAATGGTTATATTTTTAAATGTGAAAAACTAGAGAGTTCAAGGGCTGACAGTATAAACTACCACCCCACCACCACCACCACCACCCGCCCCCTCCCTGGTTATCCAGTGTTCTTACATCATTCCTTTTGGGACATCCTAGGATTCTCAGTTGCCAACCCTAGAATGACTTAGTCTCATGGAGGCTTCAGTAATCACTATTTTATTCATTAGGTCTTGTGTTCCCACATAAGATACGTTTGGAAGAAGATGGGGACCTTTCTTGGTTATAGGGAGTATCTCTTAAAAATGGATTGTGATTGGCATCTGAAACTCTAGCTTCAGTACATATAAATATTGTCTACAAAATTTCCTCTTGCTTTGTTCTCTTGCATTTTTCTAGCAAATGTCTCAAGAAAATATTAATTTTCAAAGGTATTAGATGTGGGCATGTCTACTTTATGTACTCTTCAGCCATTGAAGGAAGCAAAGTATATCTGTAGGCTGTTATGACCTTTAATCATCTTTTGGATCATCCTGTGCTGTTTGTCACATGACTGTGTGTGATGGCTACACACAGAAGAAGTGCCTTGGAAGGTTTCTGAAGAGAATGCTTAAGTGTGTCTCATTTGGCTTTGTAACTAATAAGTTCTTAGCTAACCAACTTCTTTCTTCTCTTTCTTTTTCAGATGAGTTCGATGCTTACATCATTGTGTCTTTCGTGAATGCCACACTTGTGTTGTCCATTGGAGAGACCGTAGAAGAAGTGACTGACTCTGGGTTTCTGGGCACTACCCCGACCTTGTCCTGCTCCTTGTTAGGAGATGATGCCTTAGTGCAGGTGAGGATTCTCAGAGCTACTTAACCTGCTCACCTTACTTTGTCTTTTCTTTGACCTCATTATGGTGTAGATTGCTGGGTTCACATTTAAGGAGCTTTGAACTTCTTTGAAATGGATGCTGCAAAACATGAACTTTTTTGAAGTTAACCTTGCCTGGGACCTCTTAACTCTTTTTTGTCATTGACCCAACTTGTGCCTCAAATACAGTGCCTCTAGATCTGACAGATCTGATAGGTGTGAGGGTCATGCTTGAGTGAGGAGTCAAATTGCTAAAGTTGGGTTTCTTCCTGTTACTGCCTCAAGGTGTATCCTGATGGCATTCGGCACATACGAGCAGACAAGAGAGTCAATGAGTGGAAGACTCCTGGAAAGAAAACAATTGTGAAATGTGCAGTGAACCAACGACAAGTGGTGATCGCCCTGACAGGAGGAGAACTGGTCTATTTTGAAATGGATCCCGTATGTTATTTTACCATTCACTGTGGGACTTAATGTAGGGTTCAGAGGTGAAGATGGGAGTTGCAGTCTGGGTATCTAGATTATATATTCATAAAAAAGGGAAATGAACACTACCAAATGTAGAATAGTTGGCTGGTGGGAAGCAGCAGCATAGCACAGGGAGATCGGCTTGGTGCTTTGCGATGACCTAGGGGGTGGGAAAGGGAGGGTGGGAGGGAGGGGATATGGGGACATGTGTGTGCATATGGCTAATTCTCTTTGTTGTGCACACAAAAAACTAACACAGTATTGTGAAGCAATTATACTCCAATAAAGATCTATTAAAAACATAAAAAATAAAATAAAATTTTAAAAATGAAAGGGAAATGAGAAGGGAAAGTGTCCAAAAGCCCTTTACAAGGGGGTTGGAGGTGGATATGTTTTCATGTCTTTAATTCTAATTGGAGTTATGAAATGCCATCTTAGCAATGAAACACTTTTTCTGCCCTTCACACTCTAGTTTTCCACCAGATACTTGCCATATGTTTAGTTTCTGCAATCTGAATCAATTTCAGAAATTTTATTTTACTTTTATATATGGAAGGATGTTAGGTGTGTTTAATTATGTTCTTAAGAAGTCTCTGGATGTGGCCAACTTGTACAGTCCAACTGTACCTATGATTGAGGGTTTTTGTCTTTAACTGCCATATTTGAATTCTCTTTCACCCAGAGTATTTTCATGAACAAACAGTTTTATGTATTTTCATTTCCTGAGAGCTAGGTTGGCTTAGAAAATTTGTGGTACATTATACTTGTCACGGGTCTCTTGATTCTCTTGTCAGTAATTTTGCTTTCCATTAGCCTGTAGAGTTTAGTCTTGGAACCTCAGGTAGAGATATTCTTGGTCATTGATTATAGTAAGAAGAGTGCGAGGAAGCAAAAAGGAACTTAGCAAGCCCCCTTTGTTTTCCAGGCCCAGGGTTTGGGGGCAAGTTGGAGTGGTTTGTGACCTCTCTCTGTCTTCATTCCTGTAGTCAGGACAGCTGAATGAATACACAGAGCGGAAGGAGATGTCAGCAGATGTGGTGTGCATGAGTCTGGCCAATGTGCCCCCTGGAGAGCAGCGGTCTCGCTTTCTGGCTGTGGGGCTGGTGGACAATACTGTCAGAATCATCTCCCTGGATCCCTCAGTGAGTGTCACTCTCAACTTTAAGGATCTTCCACTTGGAACCTGAGCACCTGACCCATTTTTGATGTCCTTCTCTGAGATCAGCTGGGCTGGACCCTGAAATCTCCACCTGCTGCTTCTCCTGATTATTGTAGTAGCAAACCTCAGGAATCTTCTGCAGTGCCTGCTTCTTTGGCTCATGTCTTGATTCCCTTTTTTAGTTTAAACAGAAACAAAAAAAAATCCAAGACTGTGTTTACAGAAAAGGGTCTTGGATGACTTTAAAGAGGGACCCTTTGCATATTTACTTTTACCATTATCCACTTTTGCAAAAAACAAGGAAAGCACAATCCTCTCCAGAGATTGATCTAAGCTTCAGTCTAAATAGAACTCCTTCTTCAGGTTTTCCCTGTGCATGAGAAAGAGTTGTTCTTCACTTCTAGAATTAGATTTCTCTGGGTAGGTTTTTTCCAAAATTGGTCACTTCCCATGTTTTATTCTTTTCTCTTTCCCCCTTAGGACTGTTTGCAACCTTTGAGCATGCAGGCTCTCCCAGCCCAGCCTGAGTCCTTGTGTATTGTGGAAATGGGTGGGACTGAGAAGCAGGATGAGCTGGGTGAGAGGGGCTCTATTGGCTTCTTATACCTGAATATTGGGCTACAGGTAAGAGATCTAGAGGCTCACATTGTTGGTGTCAGGGCTTCTTTTACTTTCATGACTCCTTTGTTCAATACTGTGCGTATGGTTTCAGTTACCCACCTTATGAGAAGTGAGCAATGCTGCTCTGTGTTCCACTTATTTCAGCTCTAATTAGAACAAATCAGGCCTAGGAAAAAGTATTCTTATGAAGAGTTTTTGTTAAAAATGCTTAGCAATCACCGTTCTGTGGCAGAACTAGATGGAGTCCTTAAGAGTTGCCTATAGTTCTCACAGTATGCAGCTTTTGAAACTAATACGGTTGTCCTTTGGTATCCTTAGGGGATTGGTTCCAGGATCTCCCTTGGATACCAAAGTCTGAGGATGCTCGGGTCTATTATATAAAATGGCATAGTAATTGCATATTCTCATATACTTTAAATCATCTCTAGATTACTTAATTACCTAATACAAGGTAAATGCTATATAAATAGTTGCTGCAAATTCAAGTTTCGGTTTTTGGAATTTTCTGGAATTTTTTTTTTTTTCCTCTCAAATATTTTTGATCTATGGTTGGTTGAATCCGTGAATTCAGAACCCCTGGATACGGAGGGTCTCACAATTCATAATGGGCTCCATTAGCAATAGAGGGCCCCTAGATGTTCCCTGTTGTCAAAGCACCTCAGCTCTTCATGGTCTGAAAGGCAGGAACCTAAGGATCAGAGATTGTCAGGGGTTTTGACCATGTATTGATACTTTTCGTTTTCATCTAGGCCAGGTACTTTTTGCTTTTTTTTTTTTTTTTTTTTTTTTTGGTTTTAATACTTTTTCCTTTTTAATTTTACTTCCTAATTTAGAATTTCTCAAACACGCCCAGGAGTTAGACTAATGTAATGCACCTCCATGTACCTATTACCAGTTATTAGCACTTTGTCTTTTCCTCTTCTTTTCCTGGAGTATTTTAATGCAGATCCAATGTGGTATATAGTTTCATCTTTAAGTACTTGAGAATGGAGCTGTATTTGAGGGGTGTGTGTGTGTGTGTGTTGAGGCTTTAATATGATCATGCTCAACAAAATTTAACAATTCCTTTGTTTGTTTGTTTATGGCTAGCTGCGTTGGGTGTTTGTTGCTGCGCACGCGCTTTTTCTCTAGTTGTGGTGAGCAGGGACTACTCTTCCTTGCAGTGAGAGGGCTTCTCATTGCTGTGGCTTCTCTTGTTGCGGAGCATGGCCTCTAGGCGCACGGGCTTCCGTAGTTGTGGCTCGAGGGCTCTAGAGTGCAGGCTCAGTAGTTGTGGCACACGGGCTTAGTTGCTCTGCGGCATGTGTGATCTTCCCGGACCAGGGCTCGAACCTGTGTCCCCTGCATTGGCAGGCGGATTCTCAAACCACTGCACCACGAGGGAAGCCCTAACAATTCCTTAATATCATCTGATACCCCCATATTCTAGTTTTCTCCTTTTTTTTCTTTTCCCAAAAATGTTTCTACGTTTGGTTCTACTCAGAATCTACATAAAGCTGTCCACAGTTTTCATCTGCTTGATTTATCTTTTTATGTTTCTTTTAATAATTGTCCCAACCTGTTAAAAAAAATTTTTTTCAAGAAACCAGATCATTTTTCTTGTGGAATTTCCCACCTTCTGGATTTGACAGAGTCATTCCTTGTGTGTTTAATGTTCCTTTATCCTTTGTATTTCCTGCAAACTGGTGGGTAGATTAGACCATGCTATCCATTAAAAATATAATGCAAGCCACAGGTGTAATTTAAGTTTTTCAGTAGCCACAAAAAAGGAACAGATGGAGTTAAATTTTAATGTTTTATTTAACCTAGTATATCCAAAATATCATTTCAATTTGTAGTCAGTAGAGAATTAAGATATTTTATATTTTCTCCCTTTTATTTTTTTGGGTATGGGGAGAACTAGGTCTCTGAAATCTGCTGTTTGGTACTTTGCACTTAACAGCACTTTTAAAAAAAATTTATTTTTGGCTGCATTGGGTCTTCGTTGCTGCGTGCAGACTTTCTCTAGTTTCTCTACTCTTAATTGCAGTACGCAGGCTTCTCATTGCAGTGGCTTCTCTTGTTGCAAAGCACGGCCTCTAGGTGCGTGGGCTTCAGTAGTTGTGGCTCACAGGCTCTAGAGTGCAGGCTCAGTAGTTGTGGCGCACGGGCTTAGTTGCTCCATGGCATGTGGGATCTTCCTGGACCACGGCTCGAACCCGTGTCCCCTGCATTGGCAGGCGTGTTCTTAACCACTGCGTCATACGTTTGGAAGAAGATGGGGACCTTTCTTGGTTATAGGGAGTATCTCTTAAAAATGGATTGTGATTGGCATCTGAAACTCTAGCTTCAGTACATATAAATATTGTCTACAAAATTTCCTCTTGCTTTGTTCTCTTGCATTTTTCTAGCAAATGTCTCAAGAAAATATTAATTTTCAAAGGTATTAGATGTGGGCATGTCTACTTTATGTACTCTTCAGCCATTGAAGGAAGCAAAGTATATCTGTAGGCTGTTATGACCTTTAATCATCTTTTGGATCATCCTGTGCTGTTTGTCACATGACTGTGTGTGATGGCTACACACAGAAGAAGTGCCTTGGAAGGTTTCTGAAGAGAATGCTTAAGTGTGTCTCATTTGGCTTTGTAACTAATAAGTTCTTAGCTAACCAACTTCTTTCTTCTCTTTCTTTTTCAGATGAGTTCGATGCTTACATCATTGTGTCTTTCGTGAATGCCACACTTGTGTTGTCCATTGGAGAGACCGTAGAAGAAGTGACTGACTCTGGGTTTCTGGGCACTACCCCGACCTTGTCCTGCTCCTTGTTAGGAGATGATGCCTTAGTGCAGGTGAGGATTCTCAGAGCTACTTAACCTGCTCACCTTACTTTGTCTTTTCTTTGACCTCATTATGGTGTAGATTGCTGGGTTCACATTTAAGGAGCTTTGAACTTCTTTGAAATGGATGCTGCAAAACATGAACTTTTTTGAAGTTAACCTTGCCTGGGACCTCTTAACTCTTTTTTGTCATTGACCCAACTTGTGCCTCAAATACAGTGCCTCTAGATCTGACAGATCTGATAGGTGTGAGGGTCATGCTTGAGTGAGGAGTCAAATTGCTAAAGTTGGGTTTCTTCCTGTTACTGCCTCAAGGTGTATCCTGATGGCATTCGGCACATACGAGCAGACAAGAGAGTCAATGAGTGGAAGACTCCTGGAAAGAAAACAATTGTGAAATGTGCAGTGAACCAACGACAAGTGGTGATCGCCCTGACAGGAGGAGAACTGGTCTATTTTGAAATGGATCCCGTATGTTATTTTACCATTCACTGTGGGACTTAATGTAGGGTTCAGAGGTGAAGATGGGAGTTGCAGTCTGGGTATCTAGATTATATATTCATAAAAAAGGGAAATGAACACTACCAAATGTAGAATAGTTGGCTGGTGGGAAGCAGCAGCATAGCACAGGGAGATCGGCTTGGTGCTTTGCGATGACCTAGGGGGTGGGAAAGGGAGGGTGGGAGGGAGGGGATATGGGGACATGTGTGTGCATATGGCTAATTCTCTTTGTTGTGCACACAAAAAACTAACACAGTATTGTGAAGCAATTATACTCCAATAAAGATCTATTAAAAACATAAAAAATAAAATAAAATTTTAAAAATGAAAGGGAAATGAGAAGGGAAAGTGTCCAAAAGCCCTTTACAAGGGGGTTGGAGGTGGATATGTTTTCATGTCTTTAATTCTAATTGGAGTTATGAAATGCCATCTTAGCAATGAAACACTTTTTCTGCCCTTCACACTCTAGTTTTCCACCAGATACTTGCCATATGTTTAGTTTCTGCAATCTGAATCAATTTCAGAAATTTTATTTTACTTTTATATATGGAAGGATGTTAGGTGTGTTTAATTATGTTCTTAAGAAGTCTCTGGATGTGGCCAACTTGTACAGTCCAACTGTACCTATGATTGAGGGTTTTTGTCTTTAACTGCCATATTTGAATTCTCTTTCACCCAGAGTATTTTCATGAACAAACAGTTTTATGTATTTTCATTTCCTGAGAGCTAGGTTGGCTTAGAAAATTTGTGGTACATTATACTTGTCACGGGTCTCTTGATTCTCTTGTCAGTAATTTTGCTTTCCATTAGCCTGTAGAGTTTAGTCTTGGAACCTCAGGTAGAGATATTCTTGGTCATTGATTATAGTAAGAAGAGTGCGAGGAAGCAAAAAGGAACTTAGCAAGCCCCCTTTGTTTTCCAGGCCCAGGGTTTGGGGGCAAGTTGGAGTGGTTTGTGACCTCTCTCTGTCTTCATTCCTGTAGTCAGGACAGCTGAATGAATACACAGAGCGGAAGGAGATGTCAGCAGATGTGGTGTGCATGAGTCTGGCCAATGTGCCCCCTGGAGAGCAGCGGTCTCGCTTTCTGGCTGTGGGGCTGGTGGACAATACTGTCAGAATCATCTCCCTGGATCCCTCAGTGAGTGTCACTCTCAACTTTAAGGATCTTCCACTTGGAACCTGAGCACCTGACCCATTTTTGATGTCCTTCTCTGAGATCAGCTGGGCTGGACCCTGAAATCTCCACCTGCTGCTTCTCCTGATTATTGTAGTAGCAAACCTCAGGAATCTTCTGCAGTGCCTGCTTCTTTGGCTCATGTCTTGATTCCCTTTTTTAGTTTAAACAGAAACAAAAAAAAATCCAAGACTGTGTTTACAGAAAAGGGTCTTGGATGACTTTAAAGAGGGACCCTTTGCATATTTACTTTTACCATTATCCACTTTTGCAAAAAACAAGGAAAGCACAATCCTCTCCAGAGATTGATCTAAGCTTCAGTCTAAATAGAACTCCTTCTTCAGGTTTTCCCTGTGCATGAGAAAGAGTTGTTCTTCACTTCTAGAATTAGATTTCTCTGGGTAGGTTTTTTCCAAAATTGGTCACTTCCCATGTTTTATTCTTTTCTCTTTCCCCCTTAGGACTGTTTGCAACCTTTGAGCATGCAGGCTCTCCCAGCCCAGCCTGAGTCCTTGTGTATTGTGGAAATGGGTGGGACTGAGAAGCAGGATGAGCTGGGTGAGAGGGGCTCTATTGGCTTCTTATACCTGAATATTGGGCTACAGGTAAGAGATCTAGAGGCTCACATTGTTGGTGTCAGGGCTTCTTTTACTTTCATGACTCCTTTGTTCAATACTGTGCGTATGGTTTCAGTTACCCACCTTATGAGAAGTGAGCAATGCTGCTCTGTGTTCCACTTATTTCAGCTCTAATTAGAACAAATCAGGCCTAGGAAAAAGTATTCTTATGAAGAGTTTTTGTTAAAAATGCTTAGCAATCACCGTTCTGTGGCAGAACTAGATGGAGTCCTTAAGAGTTGCCTATAGTTCTCACAGTATGCAGCTTTTGAAACTAATACGGTTGTCCTTTGGTATCCTTAGGGGATTGGTTCCAGGATCTCCCTTGGATACCAAAGTCTGAGGATGCTCGGGTCTATTATATAAAATGGCATAGTAATTGCATATTCTCATATACTTTAAATCATCTCTAGATTACTTAATTACCTAATACAAGGTAAATGCTATATAAATAGTTGCTGCAAATTCAAGTTTCGGTTTTTGGAATTTTCTGGAATTTTTTTTTTTTTCCTCTCAAATATTTTTGATCTATGGTTGGTTGAATCCGTGAATTCAGAACCCCTGGATACGGAGGGTCTCACAATTCATAATGGGCTCCATTAGCAATAGAGGGCCCCTAGATGTTCCCTGTTGTCAAAGCACCTCAGCTCTTCATGGTCTGAAAGGCAGGAACCTAAGGATCAGAGATTGTCAGGGGTTTTGACCATGTATTGATACTTTTCGTTTTCATCTAGGCCAGGTACTTTTTGCTTTTTTTTTTTTTTTTTTTTTTTTTGGTTTTAATACTTTTTCCTTTTTAATTTTACTTCCTAATTTAGAATTTCTCAAACACGCCCAGGAGTTAGACTAATGTAATGCACCTCCATGTACCTATTACCAGTTATTAGCACTTTGTCTTTTCCTCTTCTTTTCCTGGAGTATTTTAATGCAGATCCAATGTGGTATATAGTTTCATCTTTAAGTACTTGAGAATGGAGCTGTATTTGAGGGGTGTGTGTGTGTGTGTGTTGAGGCTTTAATATGATCATGCTCAACAAAATTTAACAATTCCTTTGTTTGTTTGTTTATGGCTAGCTGCGTTGGGTGTTTGTTGCTGCGCACGCGCTTTTTCTCTAGTTGTGGTGAGCAGGGACTACTCTTCCTTGCAGTGAGAGGGCTTCTCATTGCTGTGGCTTCTCTTGTTGCGGAGCATGGCCTCTAGGCGCACGGGCTTCCGTAGTTGTGGCTCGAGGGCTCTAGAGTGCAGGCTCAGTAGTTGTGGCACACGGGCTTAGTTGCTCTGCGGCATGTGTGATCTTCCCGGACCAGGGCTCGAACCTGTGTCCCCTGCATTGGCAGGCGGATTCTCAAACCACTGCACCACGAGGGAAGCCCTAACAATTCCTTAATATCATCTGATACCCCCATATTCTAGTTTTCTCCTTTTTTTTCTTTTCCCAAAAATGTTTCTACGTTTGGTTCTACTCAGAATCTACATAAAGCTGTCCACAGTTTTCATCTGCTTGATTTATCTTTTTATGTTTCTTTTAATAATTGTCCCAACCTGTTAAAAAAAATTTTTTTCAAGAAACCAGATCATTTTTCTTGTGGAATTTCCCACCTTCTGGATTTGACAGAGTCATTCCTTGTGTGTTTAATGTTCCTTTATCCTTTGTATTTCCTGCAAACTGGTGGGTAGATTAGACCATGCTATCCATTAAAAATATAATGCAAGCCACAGGTGTAATTTAAGTTTTTCAGTAGCCACAAAAAAGGAACAGATGGAGTTAAATTTTAATGTTTTATTTAACCTAGTATATCCAAAATATCATTTCAATTTGTAGTCAGTAGAGAATTAAGATATTTTATATTTTCTCCCTTTTATTTTTTTGGGTATGGGGAGAACTAGGTCTCTGAAATCTGCTGTTTGGTACTTTGCACTTAACAGCACTTTTAAAAAAAATTTATTTTTGGCTGCATTGGGTCTTCGTTGCTGCGTGCAGACTTTCTCTAGTTTCTCTACTCTTAATTGCAGTACGCAGGCTTCTCATTGCAGTGGCTTCTCTTGTTGCAAAGCACGGCCTCTAGGTGCGTGGGCTTCAGTAGTTGTGGCTCACAGGCTCTAGAGTGCAGGCTCAGTAGTTGTGGCGCACGGGCTTAGTTGCTCCATGGCATGTGGGATCTTCCTGGACCACGGCTCGAACCCGTGTCCCCTGCATTGGCAGGCGTGTTCTTAACCACTGCGCCACCAGGGAAGTCCTAACAGCACACTTCTAATTCTGACTAACCACATGTGGCTTGATGGCTATAGTATTAGATAGCACAGACCAAGAGGTTGATTAGATTCAGATGCAGGGGTTTTTTGTGTGTTTTTTTGTTTTTGGTGAGGGACAAGAATATTTTTATAGGTGCCATTTGTTTTCCTATTATATCAGGTGGCATATGAAGTCTGGTTGTCCCACTTTAATTTAGTGATGTTAGAATGTTAGTATCTATTTTGAATGATCTGTTTTAAAGCTCCCTGTCCATCTTTTACTTAATAACAGCCAGTGATACACATTGCTTAGATTCATTAGGGGTTGGGAAGTGATGGTTTTCATTCTTCATTTCATTCTTTAATTAGCTGGAACTTTTTTCTAGAGACAAAATTTGCTTTATATCTTTGCTTACCCTGAAGTACAGTTCATATAGGGAAAGGATAAATATTTCATTTTTTCCTCTTTGCTCACTTATTTTCAGAGTAAGGAGTTGGTGCCGTAGCATACTCCAATGAAGACTGATGAAGTGTTTTTTTTTTTTTTTTTAAATAATGTTATGAACCTGCAGATTTTATAATATTTGTGCATCAAACTATTGTAGTCTTTGTTTTGGATGCTAAATTGCCACATTTTAGATGAGTGGGAGTTCCCCTTTCAAGTTGGCTCCTTTGTCCTTTTAACATTACCCCAGTATCTTTGGGGGCTTCCTTCTGGCACAACAAAGTGCCCCACACACATTTGGAACATTCTTGCTTCAGATCTGAAGAAGCCATTTCTCTTAGGATTCGTATTCTTTTTAAGGGAAATGGTATTTAGAGACCACAATAGGCGTGGATATTAAACTGTGCATATATCTTAAAACTTAAAATTATGAAGAAGAGTTTAACGTACTTGGTAAAAATATTTTTAAGGATATACAGTGAAAAGTAACTGTGTTTTTCACTTAGTAAATACTCAATAGCTGTTTGAGTGAGTGAGTGATTTAGGAGAGAGTGAATGAATGGCTGGCTGATTACTATATATATAAACCACCTATTTATTTCCTTCCATCTGCTCTGAAATTAAATAAAGTAGCTATAGAAGCTTCCATTATATATAGGCTTTAACCACTCCTCTCCTTTTTATTAGAATGGTGTGTTGCTGAGAACTGTCCTGGACCCTGTCACGGGGGATCTGTCTGACACGCGCACTAGGTACCTGGGGTCCCGTCCTGTGAAACTCTTCCGTGTCCGGATGCAAGGCCAGGAGGCAGTAAGTAATGAAAGGGGCCAGATAGTGTTTTTGGATGTTAGTGGCATCAGCTGTGAAAAATCCCCTTGGTATAAATTTTGCTGTCATTAATTCACCAGTGTTGTAGTTAGTTGACATTAGCTTTATCTTGATTAGTTTCCTTCATGTGGGAAGTCTTGGGTCCCTTAATCTAGAGCTTCTTAACTGGATTTCCATGGCACTGTGCCATGATTTGCTTATAGGTGAGTTAGAATATTGATCCCTTCAATCCTGAGGCTGAGCAAATGGAGTACACTGACAGTTAGCTGGAAACCTCCCATGTAGGATACCACTACCCAGGAGCAACCTGGTATCGGTGTCATGGCTTACTGTGTAATGTGAAAGACGCTGGGAAACATTGTGTCCTTTGTAGCTAAGAATATCAGTGTTGCTGGGTACTCTGCTAGTTCTTTACTTGTTACTGCATTTAATACTTGCAACTATCCAGCCTTGTGATAGCATTCCCAATTTACACATGTGGAAACTGGGACTCAGAGATCGAGTGATTAGTAGGTCATCTGGCTAATAGCCAATGCTTTTAGCAAATAGTAAGCCATACTGCCTCTTTTCTAGGCCTGTTTTTCTTAAGGTAGCCCTTTAGGTTTCTAAAATTCCTTGGGATATTCTGCGCACTGAAATTTGGGGATAGGATAATTTGGTTAGCATACCATGTTTGGGCTTTTCCCAAGCTTATTGGAGATGTTTTTCTTTCCTCAGGTGTTGGCCATGTCAAGCCGCTCATGGTTGAGCTATTCTTACCAATCTCGTTTCCATCTCACGCCCCTGTCTTACGAGACCCTGGAATTTGCATCTGGCTTCGCCTCTGAACAGTGCCCTGAGGGCATTGTGGCCATCTCCACCAATACCCTGAGGTGAGAGAGTCTCACAGTTGAAGCCCCGCAAGAGGCTGCAGAGAGCTGACTCTTTGCCATGGCACTAATGTGTTGTAATTGAAACCTTTGTTTGGCTCAGGATTTAAGTACCTGGTAGCCAAGTCTTGATGTTTGGGAGTTTTACCTTCTGTTTAGACCTTCAGGGCCAAGTTTTTATACTCAGCAGTGTAGTTCAGTCTCTGAGATTTAAGATTCTTGTTTTCAAGGGCCATGCCATTGGATTGGTTTTAGAGCAGGCGTTGTTGGCTCACTGATAATCTTTTCTCACTCTGTCTTGCATTTGCAGTGTTATATCTTAAATATTAACCAATATAAATTATTTAGGCCTTTTGCAGGTTGACAGATTATTTACACTGATCGCATTGGAGTGAACACTGTATTGCAAGATGGAAAATAACCTATTCAGTTTGACTGTCTCGAGTTTTGGCGGTTGGTTGTGTTTGTTTTCTTTTTTAACCCTTTAATGCCACCAGTGTCATACATGTCCTGGTTATAACTGTTGGCTGTTCACAATGGAACTCTGACCTCTTGATATATGAGTCACTTGCTACTTAATCAAGTGAACTGCCAGATTTGTTTGCAAAAACTTTTGGAAGTTTTCAGTCATTGTCACTCTCTTTCTAAGCGTCAGCACCTTTGTATACCTTATGCTCCAGCAGAATTACTCTCCCTGCATACCTCCATATATTCCTTCCTGGATTTTTGTCTCTGCAACTGTCCTTGGAATGCTTCCCACACACATCTCTGCCTTTCAAGGCCTAGCCTCATCCATGTATCCTCTAATTGTTTTATCAACGTGTGCTCTCTATCGCCTTGATTCCTTATTAATTTTGACAATTCCACAGGTTTTCAAACTTTTTTTTAGCAGCAGAACATTTTTCCCCCAGAACAATATCAGGGAAGGCTGCTGTGTGAAACATAGAAGAAGAATTCTTGGGAACATAGTTTACACACCACTGTCCATAGTACTTACTGTCAGAACCATTCACTTTCACTTTGGGTTATTATGAATAACGCTGCTGTGAACACTGATGTACAAGTTTTTATGTGGGTGTATATTTTCATTTTCCTTGGGTATGTACCTGCAAGAGTGGAATTGCTGGTAGCTGTTTAACTTTTTGAGGAGCTGCCACGCTGCTTTCCAAAGTGGCTAGACCATTTTACATTTTCACCAATGAGGTTTGAGGATTCCAATTTCTGCACATCTTTACCAACACTCGTTATCATCTCACTTTTTGATTCTAGCCATCCTGGAGGGTGTGAAGTGATATCTCATTGTGGTTTAGATGTGCATTTCTTTGATGGTTAATGATGTTGAGCATCTTTTCATGTGCTTATATTGGCTCTGTTTTTCTTTGGAGTAATGTCTATTCAGATCCTTTGCCCATTTTTTAATTGGGTTATTGTCTTTTTGTCATTGAATTGTAAGAGTTCTTTGTATGTTTTAGATACAACTGCCTTATCAGATAACATGATTTGCAGATATTTTCTCCTGTGGATTGTCTTTTCACTTTCTTTTCTTTCTTTTTTTTGGGGGGGTGTATTTATTTATTTATTTATGGCTGCGTTGGGTCTTCGTTGCTGCTCTCGGGCTTTCTCTAGTTGTGGCGAGTGGGGGCTACTCCTCGTTGTGGTGCGCGGGCTTCTCATTGCAGTGGCTTCTCTTTGTTGCGGAGCACAGACTCCAGGTGTGTGTGCTTCAGTAGTTGTGGCACATGGGCTCAGTAGTTGGGGCTCACGGGTTCTTGAGCGCAGGCTTAGTAGTTGTGGCGCACGGGCTTAGTTGCTCTGCAGCATGTGGGATCTTCCCGGACCAGGGCTCGAACCCATGTCCCCTGCATTGGTAGGCGGACTCTTAACCACTGCGCCACCAGGGAAGTCCTGTCTTTTCACTTTCTTGGTGGTATCCTTTGGCACACAAAAGGCTAATTATTTTTTAAAGAATTATATTTTAAAAACTGCATCTGGGAACTGCCTGAAGTCATCTTGGGTATCAGCAGTGGTATTTGCCCCACTTTGACAAACGCTGGCTAGCCTCATGTTTTCCAAGGAAGAATACAAATGGGAGCATCTGTGTCCCTTCCCATGTTATGTTTCTCCCTTAGGACAGGTGCTCCCTCTGTCTGGAGTCTGCCTTTTGGTGTGGTAGAGTGCCTTTATGAAAGCAGGCCAGTGTGTGGGTTGGACTAGAAGAATCAAACCTCAGGGGTTGTGGTTTTTGTTTATGCTGTACTTTTTTTTTCCTTGCAGAATGACAGTTTTTGATGTTTAGCAGTTGATTTTTTTTTTTAGTCACATGTTGGTAAAGTATTTGATTTAATGTCTGCAAGTAAAGGGACCCTGCTAATTATCCCCTCAGAATATTTGGATATTTATGGGAGTGGAATGTTGTTAATCATAGTCTATTAGAAGATGTTCTGGTTTTTATATTGTACTCTTTTTTAATGATTTTTAAAAAAATATATAAATTTATTTATTTATGGCTGCGTTGGGTCTTTGTTGCTGTGCACAGGCTTTCTCTAGTTGTGGCGAATGGTGGCTACTCTTCGCTGCAGTGCGTGGGCTTCTCATTGCGGTGGCTTCTCTTGCTGTGGAGCACAGGCTCTAGGCACACGGGCTACAGTAGTTGTGGCACACAGGCTCAGTAGTTGTGGCACACAGGCTTAGTTGCTCCGCGACATGTTGGGATCTTCCCAGACCATGGCTCGAACCCATGTCCCCTGCATTGGCAGGCGGATTCTTAACCACTGTGCCACCAGGGAAGTCCCTTAATGATTCTTAATTAGCTATTTTTTTCTTTCAGCACTTTGAAATGGTTTTTCCTATCTTCCATTGTTTTTTTTGTTTTTTTTTGTGTGTGTGTGTGTGGTACGCGGGCCTCTCACTGCTATGGCCTCTCCTGTTGCGGAGCACAGGCTCCGGACGTGCAGGCTCAGCGGCCATGGCTCACGGGCCTAGCTGCTCCGCGGCATGTGGGATCTTCCCGGACCGGGGCACGAACCCGTGTCCCCTGCATCGGCAGGCGGACTCTCAACCACTGCGCCACCAGGGAAGCCCTCTTCCATTGGTTTTTAGGTCTGCTGTCAGATTGTATATGATCTGTAGAGAATATTTAAATTAAAAATAAAACTCCATTGTTAGAGACCAAATGTCTCTATTTTTAAGAGCATCTGGGTTCTGCTCATTTTGCTCATAATTTGACTTAATGCACATCTCTGTCCCCTTTGACAAAGGTTGTAGAACTCATACTTGCCATCTCTTTGTGCATCGTTGTGGATTTCCTAAAGCTTAGGTGATTTTCGTTCAGGATGGCATCCACTTTATTTTATGAAACACTGTCACACAAGTACCACATATGTTCAGATAATTGCATTGCTTTACAACAAATTTGGAATTGGTACTCTTTTTATAAATTAATTAATTTTATTAATTAATTTATTTTTTTTGGCTGTATTGGGTCTTTGTTGCTGTGCACGGGCTTTCTCTAGTTGCTGTGAGCAGGGGCTTCTCTTCGTTGCGGTGTGCAGGCCTCTCACTGTCGTGGCCTCTCCCGTTGCGGAGCACAGGCTCCAGACGCGCAGGCTCAGCGGCCATGGCTCACGGGCCCAGCCGCTCCGCGGCACGTGGGATCTTCCCGGGCCGAGGCACGAAACCGCGCCCCCTGCATCGGCAGGCGGACTCTCAACCACTGCGCCCCAGGGAAGCCCCATACTCCTTATATCAGGGTTTGTCACTAATAATCAAGAGGAAATTTTAACTTTTCACTATCACATTATCATTGGAGGGAAAAAAAATCTTTTGAGGGTTCTAATGTAGGTTTCACTGGTGGAAACTGGAATCACCATGAACAGTGATGGGCTGTTGCTAAAGTAAAGGCCCTCCCCTGATCTCCTTGTCTCTTGTGTGTAATCTTCTAGATAAGGCTATTGTTTCTTGTTGTCTAATGCCAACATTAGAGCTTTAGGGATTGATGTGTTTGCTGTGACTGCTTATTGACCATTTCAACACCAGTTTCTTGGTCCTGAGTGGGTGACCTATTAACTCCTTGCCTTTTGCCATAGGATTTTGGCATTGGAGAAGCTGGGTGCTGTCTTCAATCAAGTAGCCTTTCCACTGCAGTACACACCCAGGAAATTTGTCATCCACCCTGAAAGTAACAACCTTATCATCATTGAGACTGACCACAATGCCTACACTGAGGCCACAAAAGCTCAGAGGAAGCAGCAGATGGCAGAGGTAATGCATTTCACCTTCAGGGTTCAATAAAAAGGCATTCCTGTGAAATTGTGTTGAAAAGTTTAAACCTCTGTGTAATTGATGGCTGTAGTCTTTGTTATATTTGAAGATCCAGGCTCTTTTTAGGTCCTTCAAGCAGAGCCCTTTGCCACAGTCCTTGGTTTAGAGGCTTTCTTGTGACTTAGGACTAAAACGCTGAGCTGGGTTTATTCAGTATTCAGCTGCTTCTCTGGAACGGTTCTTCAGTCCTGGAAGTTCCAAAACAGTTTGTTTCCTGAATTTGGGCCCAGAGGAGAATGCTTTTGTATTCCCCACAACACCAGCTCCTTCCAGAAATCATTTCCGAGCAAAAAACAAATGGTCCCAATTATGTAAAACTGTATCTGGCCTAGAGAAGAGGAAACAAGTAGTCTTAGCAAGAGAAATCAGATGGGTTAGATAGAAAAAAGGTGTTTTCATCTTCATGTTTCTCAGACCACCAGTCAAGTATTTGCCACAGCTGATGTTAGTTCTTTAGTTTCCCCTTAGTGATCTTTCCTCTTCCCCTTGTCTGTATACCTCTCCCTTTGATCCTGATTTTGGTGGACAGACTTGGCTACTTTGTGTATTATGAACACTCCCTGGAAGTGTTCTTGCTATTTGTCCACTTATCACCCAGCACCCACCTCTGAACACACCAACTCTTCCTTGGTTCTTTGGATTTAGGAAATGGTAGAGGCAGCAGGGGAGGATGAGCGAGAGCTGGCTGCGGAGATGGCAGCAGCATTCCTCAATGAAAACCTCCCTGAGTCCATTTTTGGAGCTCCTAAGGCTGGCAATGGACAGTGGGCCTCTGTGATCCGAGTGATGAATCCTATTCAGGGGAACACACTGGACCTTGTCCAGCTGGAACAGAATGAAGCTGCTTTTAGGTAAGGAGCCCAGGACATACAGAGTTTTGAAGACTGGAATGGGAATTCTCTGGGCTGTGACTAATACCTGACTCCTGATTCTTTCTCTGTAAATGCAGTGTGGCTGTGTGCAGGTTCTCCAACACCGGCGATGATTGGTATGTGCTGGTGGGTGTGGCCAAAGACCTGATACTGAACCCCCGATCTGTAGCAGGGGGCTTTGTCTATACCTACAAGCTCGTGAACAGTGGGGAAAAACTGGAGTTTTTGCACAAGGTAGGAACCAGCCAGTGGTTTTCCTGGTTCTTAGGTCCTACTAAACTTTCCCACTTTTGTGTAAGTTGTGGATCAGGTCTTTCTGATCCATCTTTTGGTGGCACGTGGAAAATGCTCCAGTGAAACTCAGCTGCTTGCTGGTCTCACAGGAGGCCTGTGTGCTAACCACCCTCCATGGGGAATAGATGCATACTGAAGTAGCCCCTTGTTTTCTAGTCTTACTAAGTAGGCAGCAATTTGTGACCAAAATTCAGCAGTTCTAACGAATTAATATTCTCGGGGCAGGGGTGACAGTGTGGATTTCTGTTTAATGGTTACACAGTTTTCCTTTGGAAAGATAATAAAGTTCTGGGGATGGATAGTGGTGATGGTTGTGCAACACTGTGAATATGCTTAATGTTACTGAACTATTTACTTGAAAATGATTTAAATATTAAGTCATGTATATTTTACCATAATTTTTAAAATAGAAGAAATTCCTATTCTCTCTTCCACTGTGACAGCACATGAATGTGATTTCTCCAGGCGTCCCACAAGGGGAGTGTTCTCTAGGAAATAGTTACTTCACAGAGGCTTCTTTGTGCTAAACTCATTGTGTCTCCCTTACAACTAACATGTCCCTTAAACTAGCACTTCTTTCCCCTCCCTCCATGTCCCACAGTCACTTCTGATATTGAGGCTTCACTTTTAGTTAATGGTGCCAGTTGAATTCACATGGGTTCTGAAGTGTTCATCAGGAATCAGGACTTCTTTTCACTTGTGGCATTGATCCACTTGTGGAAGTGGAGTGTTTACCCAAACACCCTGTTTTATAGAGACTGTTGTGTGTGTGGTTTATTTTCTCTGAGCAAAAGGTGATCACTTGCTGTCTGTCTTCCTGACAGGTGCCTGTAGAAGGCATTTTGGGTTGAGGGGGTATGGCTGTATGTTTTAATAGCTGCATCACCTGTTTTTCATCTCACAGACTCCAGTGGAAGAGGTCCCTGCTGCCATTGCCCCATTCCAGGGGAGGGTGTTGATTGGTGTGGGGAAGCTTCTGCGAGTCTATGACCTGGGAAAGAAGAAGTTACTCCGGAAGTGTGAGAACAAGGTAAACATGCTGGTAGAGGGCCCAAATGTAGCTAGTGAGGAAGGAGGAGACCCTGGTGGGGTGGTGGACAGCAACTGTTAGAATCATATGTCTTTATCAGGACCTTCCTTGTCTTCCAGTGCCAGGTTAAGTATTAGGCCCTTGAGAGTTGAGAAGGGGAAGAGTAGGTGGGTTTCTTTACTTCTTTACACTAAGAGCCAGATTTCTCTCCTTGATTCTGTAAGGAATTTAACTGTGACAGGCATATATTTCCAGTATATTAAAACCAGTTAGCTCTTTTTCCCACCTTCTAGGAATTTATTGCTGACTCCTCTTCTTTGGCGTGTGCCATTCTTCAGACCATATATATGCTGCGGTCATGGTAACCTGGACTTTCTGTTGATTCTGCACCCCAAGGTTACACCCATTGCTGTCCTTGTTTTTCCCAGCATATCGCCAATTACATCTCTGGGATCCAGACAATTGGACATAGGGTAATTGTATCTGATGTCCAGGAAAGTTTCATCTGGGTTCGCTACAAGCGTAATGAGAACCAGCTTATCATCTTTGCTGATGATACCTACCCCCGATGGGTCACAACAGCTAGCCTCCTGGACTACGATACTGTGGCTGGGGCAGACAAGTTTGGCAACATTTGTGTCGTAAGTTGAAGTTTACTTGGGTTACAGTGATGTATCGGAAAGCTGACCCAGTTTGTTTGTGGTAAAGCCAGGGACCCAAGACTGATCTCTGACATGGAAAGTAAAAATGGGTGTAAAATTCTTTAAGATTCCCCTACCCACACCCCATTCACCTCCCTCCTCCCCATGCAACATGATTTAATAATGATAGATTTAGTTTGAGCTAAGGACTAATATTTATTTTACTTTTTGCCAAAATTTTGGCTTATCTTTTAAAGCCCAGTCTGGCTTTTCTTGTTTATGTTCTGTGGTCTCCATTTTTGCTCTTTAGTTTTTTGTTTTTTGGGGTTTTTTGCTTTTGAGTTTGTCACTCCTCGGACATCAGAACAGGTGCAGGAGACTTGGGCTCAGGCCTCTGCCAAATTCGGGGCCCCAAGGTTTGCGTGCAAGGACCCGGGGCAAATGTTGCTTGGTGACCGAGGTGAGTAGGTTCAGGACCCAGCCCTGTGATTTGTGTCCCTTCATTGTAGGTGAGGCTCCCACCTAACACCAATGATGAAGTGGATGAGGATCCCACTGGAAACAAAGCCCTGTGGGACCGGGGTTTGCTCAATGGGGCCTCTCAGAAGGTAAGATTGCAGAAGGGACCGCGAAGGAGGGGCGCAAGCCTGCGTAGTACATTCTTCATGACCCTCACCGGGGAACATTTCTTTAGTGAATTATCCACAGTGCATGTGACTATGTTAAGTGTTCTCCCATGCATGGTGGGTTTGACACAAGGTGACCAAGTTACTATCCCATTTTTATGACGATAGAATAGAAATTTTTCTGAGACATTTTAGCAGTGTAAATCTCTGCATAGTGGGTTCCTTAGAAAGGATGGTTGCACAGGTTCATTCCAGATACTAACCAGCTCTTCTCTGAAGTATGCCCTGGGCTTTACTCTTCTCCTGTAGACATATACTTCTGTATCTCTGGACTTTTAAAAATAGATCCATTTTAGAGGGCAAGCCTAGAGATTGCTGTTTTTTATACTTTTCTGTGGTTACCTTCTTTTTGCAAACTTGATAATTTAACAGAAAGGTTTTTTAGTTATAAATCAGAAATGATCTAACTTCAGCATGTTTGTGAGGGCATTAAGCTCTAAGTAAATGCTAAGGACATTTCAAAGTATTTTTAAATTTTAGTAATTTTTGAATATCCAGAGGTGGTGAAATCTGGCCTTTGGAGGCACTGTTTGCTCTTGGGAATCTAGAACATGCTCCTGAGGGCACATATAGTCACTATTCTGGTTTCAACTTGCAGGCAGAAGTGATCATGAACTATCACGTGGGCGAGACAGTACTTTCGTTACAGAAGACCACGCTGATCCCTGGAGGCTCAGAATCGCTTGTCTATACCACCTTGTCAGGAGGAATTGGCATCCTTGTCCCGTTCACATCCCATGAGGTGACATCTTCCACACTGGTCTGGCTTTTGCCTTCCCAAGGTTGTTTCTTGGTGCTAAATCTGCCTAAGAGGGCAATCCATTTTGTCTCCATCTGCAACTAGGAGTGTTGTGCAATTTTTATAAGGTGACAGGAGTGCCTGGGGAGATAGGAATCTTGATTTTTTTTTTTTTTTTTTTCCTCCCCTGTGGAAAGCCATCTGGTTTTATACTGTACCAGGGTTTGGTTAGTCAGAGGCTGAAGCCCCAGAACCAAACCCCACAGACCAGGAATGATGGGATGGTGTGGACTGGGCACTTAATGCCTCCTAGAGTCAGCTCTTGGATTGGCTAGATTTGGTTTATGTAATTGCAGCCAAGGAAGCTGTGGTTAGGAATCTGACTTTACAAACCACTCTTTGCACATGGTGTTTTGTCTCATGTTTTGCAAATACAAAGGGGTTTTCTTTCAGGTTTTAGCTATCTTGTCGTAGCAGGAGAACCTGTGGTCATGAGGAACAATTAGATACTTTAACATCTCCTTGCGTGGTAAAAATCAATAGCTTCTCTGTTCATTGTGCTTTGGAAACTGTAGACTAGTAGTTGAAACCACTTTTTTCTTTTAGTGACAGATTCTTTGTTTCTTTGCCAGGACCATGACTTCTTCCAGCATGTGGAAATGCACCTCCGGTCCGAGCATCCCCCTCTCTGTGGGCGAGACCACCTCAGTTTTCGTTCCTATTACTTCCCTGTTAAGGTAGGTCTTTCTTGGAAACTCGAGTTGAAAAGGGGGATCCTCAGCACATTTAACCAGTCTTTTTCTCTGGGCCTTCCTCCCTTAAAAATCGGAACAGTCCTGAATGAAGGAGCATTGAGGATGTGGATTGATGGAGGCAGTAATGTGGGAGAGGAGTAGTTTCAGAGACCTCTTCCCTCAGGGCAGACCATAGCCAGAGAAAAGTTTTCACCCAGTTTTGCTAATCTGAACTCTGGCTACTAAGGGTCAACTTAGAATAGTATTCCTGGCTCTGTAAATGTAGTTCAGGTATCTGAGGGAGAATAAAATGCTTTCCTTGCAGTTGCTGCTTTAGCATGTGCCATCTTCTTTGGGCATCTAACCTTTTTCTTCCTCTCGTTTTTCCATGTCTTAGAATGTGATTGATGGAGATCTCTGTGAGCAGTTCAACTCCATGGAGCCCAACAAACAAAAGAATGTCTCTGAAGAACTGGACCGAACCCCACCTGAGGTGTCCAAGAAGCTTGAGGACATCCGGACTCGCTATGCTTTCTGAGCCCTTCTTTTCCTGTGGGGCTTGTCAGAGACTTTATTTCCCTCACCACCTGGCTCTGAATCCATGTGACAGAAGAAGGGTGGCTGTATAATTAAGACTTTGTAATATTAAAGCTAGTAGATCTTCCCCATCCACTCTTCCCCTGGAGTGACTGGTTTCCCGTAAAATTGGCACTGAGATTTGCTACACTTATCCTTGCCTGGTACATAATACATTGCCCCCAGGTTCCGGTGTGGAATACAGTGTCCCTTTTCCCAAAGCTTTCTTGCACTGATATTTTTGGCTATCCTCTCTACTTTCGTACACACCCTTAATTTTTAACTGGTTTATCTGTAAATATAGTTTTGTATGATGTTATCTTTGTGGGAGGCGGGAGATAAGCTGAGGTGGGGACCAGGTTGGATATAGTACAACTCCGGAGTTCTGCCACCCTGGAACCTAACCAGAAATACAGACCTAGCTTTTAAGGTGGCTGGTGTCCATGTGTCTTTTCTGAGAATCTAGGTGGGAGATTGGAGCCCAAGTTGGAGCAGGAAGAACTGAGTATCCTTCTTCCAGTTACCAACCTGGACTTCTGGCACCCTGTGGCCTCATGCTCCTAGCTCTGTGATGGTTTTTGGCTTTCTCTAGTCTTTTCTACTATGCAGATGAAACTTGGGCTTGATGATAATTATATAGTCATCCATACCTCTTCCCATTGGATAGTGAGGAAGGGTGGCTGGTTTCTTCTTCCCTGTTTTAACTCCTTTCTACTTTGAAGCCTTAGAGTGAAGGATTTGGCATGAATTCCAGCTGCCTGGTCTCTTAATAGATGCTCCTTTTACTTCCACAGCTCCTGAAATGATCATTTGCCATCTGTCTACTAGGAAGGATCAGTAAGTACAGAAGAACCTGCCCTTGGGAATAAAGTCAGTACATGTGGTCCCTTTTTAAAGGCACATGGGTAATGGGGTCGGGGCACGGGGGAGGCCTGTCTTCAACAGGCATCTTAGGCGGGCTCTGGAGGGCCTTTGGAGTATGTGGAGGCAGCAGCTGGAAGTGACCCAGTCTCAAATGTTCCAATTCACACTTGAGAATTCAGCCTTCCCCTGTCAAACTGTGTGGGAAGCCTTAATGTTTCAGGCAATCCGTCAGCTTCATTGAACATGGAGAGGACTGAGTCATTTCTTTTCTGAGTACTTCACAGAGTAAAACCCTTTTTTGTTTGTGTGCTCAGCACTTCCATTGAACAGATTCTCTGGCAGGCACTGGGCTAGAGTCAGGAATGGAGGTGGTTAGATACAATCTTTGACCTCTAACAGCCCACATTCCAAGTGCAGAGAGGGTTCCTGATGCTATCCTTGGAACTGTGTATCTCTTTAATCACAGCTTGGTTTTGTATGTCAGTAGAGACCTAAGTTTTGCCAGGAATTGAATCCCTAAATGACACTTCATTTTCTCAGTTCATGGGTATACATAGTAGACAGTACTTTTGAATTACATTTGCATAGTCTAATTCCAGGGCTGATTTTTGCTGTGGCTCCCCCGCCTACTTGTTCCATTTAGCCTGTCAGATTGTATGATGTTGATGTGTAGTAGTATGAGAAACTCAGCATAGATATTTGAGCAGTGGCTCCTTGTTCCTAGCCTCTCTCCTGAAATACTTCTTCCTACAGTAGTAGGGGGGTTATGTAAGAATGGAAAACTTGATCTCTGTATAGAATCAGGAATTGCCACCCTTTTTTTGTTTTTATTATGTAGACAGCAGTTTATTGTCCAACCCAGGGGAGGAAGACACCACATGTCACTCAGGGATACTGCATGCCATCCATGCTAGACAACATGGGGGTTGCATTCAGGAACCCAGTAAACAACTAGGGGCTTTGGGAGGCAGGCTTTGTAATATCAAGAGGGTGGAACTTCTCCTGTTCTTGTGGGAAGTTGTGATTGGCTTGTTTGAATAGACCCACAGACTAGCAAGGAGCTGAAACTTCCCCAGAGGTGGGCAGGAACTGTGCCTGGTCCTTTGATACAGAGGATTGTTTAGCTAGGGAACCTCATTCATGAGAACAGAGTGGGGAGGGAAGCTTGGCGATTAGGCCACTTGAAGCCCTTCTGATTTTATAGCATGAGGTACTGGACCTTAATTTTAGATCTTATACCATAACTGGGAATGTGTGGTCATCTGATTATTGCTCCACTGGAGAGCTACCGGTAGGCCAGGCAAGGGTGAATTTCACATTGGATCATCTTCTTGTGCTTCCAGTGTATTACAAGATTCTCTTCCATTCCCGGGGAAAATGATACAAACTCAGTGGAATTGTCAGAGAAATATGGGTGTGTATTGGAAAATGTTATCTGATAGATGACAGCAAATCATGAGCTAATATTCTGAGCATCGTGCTAAGCACAGTGAGAAATTCTCAAGGCTAACTCAGCTGAACTTGACATTCTAGTAGGGGAGAGGAGGCTTATACATGTGAAATAATCAGCCAAATGTGTTTATAGTAGAAAGAGAACTAGAATCAGGCAACATGTCTGATCTGGTTGGGCCAAATAACAGCTGAGTGAATTTGGGCAAGCCATTAAAACTTCTGATCCTTGGCTCCCCCAACTGTAGAAAGTGAAAGGAGAGATGTAATATATGCTGCCCAGAAGTCCCTAAGTATGTAGCCCAACCTGACTTAAAACAGCATCTTAGTTCCTCAGAATCCCAACATTCATCAACAAGTCAGTGACCCTATATCTCTTGGGAGTACAAATTGTTTTGTATGTTTGTTTTATTTTTTCCCCAAATTTTCCTAATCATGAAAATCATCCCTTAGGCCACTCAATAAAAAATATAGATTCCTAGGAGTCTCCCCCTTAAATCTGGAATGGAATTTGTAAGTAAGTCTAGACATGAACTCACAGGCCTGAGTTCAGTCAAGTCTCTGCCTCTGATTAGATCCACAATTTTGGTCAGGCCAGTTGGCTTCTCATGCATAACATGGAGATTAACAGGGTTGATGTCACAATAAAATGAGAGCATATACCTAAAACACCCAGCAGTCAGCCCAGCATATTGTAGGTTCTTATTGATCCAAACCCCAGCCCTTAATATGTGGGGCTTGGATCAGCACAGTGAAGTCTTCCATTTTCCTTTAGGAGTCACCATGGATGCGGATCTCCTTCTCTTCCCACTCCTCACACATCACAGTGATGTTCTCTTTTCCCCTTACATTGCTTTACTTTTGATGTGTCTGTTGACTTTGTCATGTTCTCCGTTGTGGCCAAATGGGTGCTGGATGAGATACGAGTTTTGAAGGATATACAGACAGCATTTTAGCTCCATAACTGAGGGGCCTTCTCTGGACTTGATTTCTCTGAATTCTCACAGCTGGAAAGGTTTTCTTTTCTCCAGTTTTATTGAGATATAATTGACATACATCATTGTATCTACTTAAGGTATACGTCATAATGGTTTGACATATATAGTTTAATTAAATCCATCATGTCTTAAATACAATAAAAAGAAAAAGCAAAAAAAGAAAAACTTTTCTTGTGGAGAGAACTCTTAGGATATACTGTTACCAACTTTCATATAATATAGCAGTGTTAACTCTAGTCGTCACGTACATTACATTACTAGTACTTATTTATCTTATGACCAGAAGTTTATACTTGACCACTTTGCTCTGATGTCTTGTCCCCCCATTCTGCCCCCCACCCCTTCCCTCACAAATCTGATCTCTTTTTCTGTGAGTTTTGTTTTTTGGTTTTGTTTTTTTAGATTCTGTATATAAGTGACATTATACAATAATTTGTCTTCTTCTGTCTGGCTTATTTCACAGCATAATGCTCTCAAGATTTATCCAGTCCTGCAAATGGCAGGATTTCTTTCTTTATGGGTAAATAATATTTCACACACACACACACACACCCACCCACCCACCCACCACATTTTCTTTATCCATTCATCTGTTGATGAACACTTAGGTTGTTTCCATAACTTAGCTATTGTAAATAAGGCTGCTATGAACATGGGGGTACAGACATTTCTTTGAGTTAGTGTTTTCATTTCCTTTGGCTACATTCTCAGAAGTGGAATTGCTCTGTCATAAGGTAGTTCTGGTTGTTTTTTTTTGCGCGGTACACGGACCTCTCACTGTTGTGGCCTCTCCCGTTGCGGAGCACAAGCTCCGGACGCGCAGGCTCAGCAGCCATGGCTCACGGGCCCAGCCGCTCCCTGGCATGTGGGATCTTCCCGGACCGGGGCACGAACCCGTGTCTCCTGCATCGGCAGGCAGACTCTCAACCACTGCGCCACCAGGGAAGCCCGGAAGTTCTGTTTTTACGTTTCTGAGGGTTGTCTGTATTCTTTTCTGTAGTGGCTGTACCAGTTTACAATCCCACCAACACTGCACAAGGGTTCCTTTTTCCCCACATCCTCACCAGCATTTATCTCATTTTCTTGATGATGCCCATTCTAACAGGGGTGAGGTGATTTAGCTCACTGTGGTTTGATTTGCATTTCCCTAATGACTAGTTTTGTTGAGCATCTTTTCATGTACCTGTTGGCCATTTGTATATCTTCTTTGGAAAAGGGCCTGTTCAGGTCCTTTGCCCCATTTTTTAATTCGATTTTTTGTGTTTTGCTTTTGCGTTGTCTGAGTTCTTTATATTTTTGGATATTAACCCTTTATCAGATATATGGTTTGCAAATAATTTTTTCCATTCCATAGGTTGTCTTTTTTACTTTGTTTCTTTTGCTGTGTGACTTTAGTCTAATGTAGTCCCACTTGTTTATTTTTTATTTTGTTGCTTGTGTTTTAGGTGTATCCAGGAATTGTCACCATTGAGCTTTCTCTGCATATCAGTGGGTTTGCTTGTCCTCTGCAAAACAGGGCTCTGACAAGTGGAATTTTAGGAGCACAGGCATAAGGAATTAGGCTTGAATATGTTGAGACCAGTTTTGTCTCGTTCATAGTTGTTGCTGTAGGACCTACAGAAAGTGTTTAGTAAAATTTAGTGATTGGATACGGCTAAATTACAAATCCCATCTGTGTAAGTGTTAAGGGGACCACGTCAACTCCTTTGGTTTAGTTGTGCAACCAGGTAAATGGAGAACTCTGTCCTGTTTTGCAAAACACATTAGAGGCTGCTATAGAACTGAGAAGGAAGGCCACCGCACCAAGGCATTTGCTCTTGGTTATTAGGATTGCTCCCGTTCTGCTGCTGTTAAATCTCTGCAATTTGGGTCTAAAAAAGGACTGAAAAGTTTTTAGCTGCCTCAACTTTTCCCTGACCTCACGAGTGGAGGTTCCACAGATGTTGTTTCATTTGGAAGATCTTTTGCTGTGAATAGCATTCCTTTGGGGGAGGGGGGTTCAAGTTGGACTGTGGATGGAATGTTGGCTTTTGTTTTTTTTAATGCTAGCAGGACAGCTGCTGGGGCTGGGAAAGACTCTTGGGGTTCACTTACCTCATGGGGAGAGAGCTCTGGTCTCTAGAATCTGTGCTGCTCCCATGACTGCAGCCTCTCTTGAGGTTATTAGTGGGAAGCCAGAAATGTTGGGAGAATTCTTCAAATGAATCAACCTGGCTTTCAGTTGTTTTTTTTTTAATTCCTAAATTCTGTTTGTATTTAAAATAGAAATGCCATGTATTTGTGTGAATCATCCACTTGCTCGTTTGCATATGGAATATTGTATGTGAATACTTTAAGTTTATTGCACCCTTAAAATATATTCAAGGGCTGTATCCAGAGCTCTGGTGCTGAAGTCAAACCTTGTCCAAAAAAATAACAATGTAGGGATACAGATGACTGGGGTACATGGGTGACGATGTCTGGGGTATATGGGTAGGGAAGAAACACCTCTGTGGTCAGTGGCTGATTTATATTTGGGGATCTGATAACCCACTGTGTGGGCCTTGTATGAAGTTTGAGTGAACTGAAATCAGTAGATACGGACTACACAGCACTCAAGAGAATCCCCTTCACCACTCTGCATTAGCATCACCAAGAGCTTTTCTGTAGAAGCTTTGAAAGTCAACATCAAGGGATATGCCTAATACATTAGAAGATGGTGCTACATTCATTTATTCCACCAATATTTACTGAGCACCTACTGTGTGTTACCTCCTTGAATATCTGCTCTACACCCAGGAGTTTTTATAACTTAGCATGCTGTTTCTGTCCCTCTGAGTCTGGTGGTGAGGTTGAGTCTGCCAGAGAGCCTGGTGACAAATTTCACAAGAGCCTAAGGCCCATGTCTCTAGTTTTCTCAGATAAAACAGGCACAGCCTTGGGATTTCTGGGAAAAGTCAGAAGGTCCCAAGTATGAAAAATGAGGAGGTGGAGAGTAGACAGCCAAAGATTTTAGGTCAGGAAGCTAGGAAGTCTGTTGCAGTGGCTTTTCTGTTCTGCTCCACATTACTCTGCTGGGGGTGTCTGGGCATCTGTATATTTCACAATCTGGTAATAATAATCAGACCTGGAAATCACTGGGTGGTTTCCAGGAGAATGCGGGAACATTGCTTCTTGTTTAAAATGAAGCAAAAGAAAACACCAAGTTTGGAGGAGACACAAGGATGGGAGACTCAACTGGACGTAGCTAAAGGCCCCTGTCAGCACCAGCTCACCCTCTAAATCCAACAGCTCCGTCAGCACCCAGTCAGGCTTGGCTGTAATCCCAGAGGCAAACCCACCCCAGTTCCCCGCCTCTGTCTTTTAGAGTCTGGTCCTCAGATTTTTATCCTACAGGCCCACCCAGCAGAATTTACCCTTTTCTAACTGCAAGCAAAATCTCAGGGAATGAGAGTTGCTTTTGATTAGGCCATTTCAGGAGAGTTTTTACAAGTTAATAATTTGGGGTCATGAGTAAATGTGTATAAGCTAGTGTGACATGTGATGGTGAAAAGTATTAGCATTTACTGTGAGTCATTAGGGGATCTAGGGCTGTTAACAAGGCACACTGAGGAATCTCTTGCTTTTAAGGAGCTGATGCTGTAACTGGAGAAAGGCAACTTTACATAAAGCAGTCAGAAACAAGATCCCATCTGCCAAATGCCAAGTAGGAGTGAAGTCCATGGAAAGAACACAGGATATGAAGTCACATGACCTGTGTTCACCAGTCTCTAAGCTTGGTCTCAGCTTCCTTTCTGTAAAATGGGAGAATAAGACCAACCTCTTGTTACTAGGGGTCATAGTAACAGCAAAGTGTTTTCCACTGAGCTTCCAGGGTGTCTGAGGAGGTGTGGCCACAGAACTTGGATCCAAAAGCGCTGGGAGAACTGGAGCCACTTCCATCTTGAATTGCAGCCCTATATGCGATGCTTTGAAAGAAAGGGGCATCATTCTAAGCCAAGAGGTCCTGGAGAGGGCACAGTGGAGTTTGTTCAGACTTCTGTGAGACCCCCGTGATATGCTGTGGCTGTATCCCCATCACCTCCACCCCACTTGCCCTCCCATGGGCTGCTTGACTACATGAATCAGCTTGGTAGAAATACAGCAAGGCCTTCCTGACCGTGTGGCCGGTGTAGTCCCAGCCTTGGGCACAAGGGTGGGAAATTAGCCATAGTACATTCCAGCGTGGGCATTATTATCCTGCTGGAAGTTCCAGTGTGGGCATTATTGTCCTGCTGGCCAAACCAGGAATCTGGTTTTGTCATTCCAACTGAGAAACCATTTCTTGGGAAACTTTTCTTGAACAACTACTTTTGCCAGGCATTGACATTCAGAATAAGATATGCTAACATCTTCTAGGCCAGCATTTCCCAAACCAGGTGCTGTGGAATCCTAAATGTTAATAAGGGACTCCTTAGTAAAGGATTCTGTGCTTACTTTCAGGGAAACATGCAAACTATCTTGGGTAGTTTGATGCTTTGAGCATAGCCCTTCCCCTGTCCCGTGCTCTCTACTTGTCCACTGGTGGGGGAACTAAAGGATTCCTTGAGGGAATTGCCTGGCTGTCCAGTGGTTGGGACTCGGCGCTTTCACTGTCGTGGCCCGGGTTCAATCCCTGGTCAGGGAACTAAGATCCTGCAAGCCACGCAGTGCGGCTGAAAAAAAAAAAAAAAAAAAAAAAAAAGGATCCCTTGGGGAATTGGCCCACCCCTAAATATTCCAAATATAGTCTGAGTACATCAGGGAGCTTGTTAGAGATGGAGCTCCCCCTTAAGTTCCCACAGAACTGTGCTAGCAGAACCATTCTCAGCTCTCTGACGCAGGCAAAGTGAGAGTGTCCCTTGTCCTTGGAGATCGGGTTGAGCAAAGGATCTCTCGTTCATGTCATCAGGAATTCCCACAAGTGCTGTGCCAGATCATTTATTACACCAGGACAGGCCAAGTCATGTAAGGAAGGAAGCCCTCTGGCTGTGTGATCTTGGGTTAGATACTTCATCTCTCTGGGCTCATGTCTCCATCTGTAGACTGGGTTAATTGACTGGTCCTCAACACTGATGATGTTTATCAAAGGCCTTTTCTCCATCTAATGTTTGTCCCCCTATGTACACATGCACTCCAGTCACTACCACATCACCCAGTTTTATTAAGTTTTGTAGAAGGGTTTTTGTCAGAATAAACGTGTTCTGGAGAGGAGCTGGGGTAGCCCCTTAAAACGACCTAGCCTGCCTGGGAGCCAAGACTTGGTTCTGCGGACTCCCACCATTAACTTGCCACAGTTAACTTGCCAGGCGCACTTGGTCAGAAGAGTTCCGGTCTGATCGTCTGGGTTTGTGGCCCCCTCCTACTCCACTCTCCAAGGCAGGCTGGGGCCACGTGGCCCTGCCCCGCCCTCGCTGGCTCCAGTTTCTGAGTCAGTTGCAGTGGCCTGCTTTCCCCGCCCTTCCCATCAGTCGGGAAGCCTGGATTGTGGGCTGCGGGAAGCCACAGCTTTTCCCACCTGGCACCCACTGCCCCCAGCTCCCAGGTACCTGTTCCAAGCCCTAGAAAACTGCATCCTGGTATGTGAACAGGTAAGAAAGCGGTCGATTTTCTCTCACATGGTTTTCTTTGCCTGACTTGACCACCCCAACTTAGCTGCTTCCTTCCTTCACAGATCACAGCAAGAGGGATTTGAGCTAGACTTGAAAAACAGTCCCAGAAAGAAGCTCTGAATTATGTCTCAGAAAAATGGTGTGAATTCTCTGCTCTGGGTTTCTTTTTTAAACCTTTGATTTCATCAGCCTTGTAGGAAAAAAACATCCAAATAACCATAAAGCAAGTTGCTTCTCTCTGCGTTCCCTTCTGAGTTTTGTAAATCAACAAACCCACTTTCTTAAATGGTTGTCATGGGTTACTGGGGGCTGTTCCACTGGCTATTGCTTTAGTTCTTTAGACCTTAAGTACTATGTGCATGAATTATGTACATGAATTACCTATCAAAAATTTATTTAAAATTCTTTAATGGAAAGGAAAAAAATAAAATGGCATACGTGAGCCTTCCTCATTCAGTTGGTATTCTGAAATTAAAATTAAGTGTTCTGCTTTTACACTTTGCATTTATTCTAATACATGCACATAAACCAACTAACTGTGATTTTTAAAGTCCATGTGGTATCTGCCACGTTAACAAGCCCATTCCAGGATATGCAGCCTTTGTCCCTCAGTTGTGAAATTAGATTGCTTCCAGGTGTTTTGCAATTAATAATTTGACTTATGGACAGCTCTGTGGAAATAACTTTCTTTGTCTTTTAGATTTTTTTTTTTAATCTCTCCTTGTATTTTATTCTCCATCCAGAATAAATACTTGAGGTAAACCCAAGAACATTTTTGTAGCTCAGCTTATGTTACACATGGGGTCAGCTCACTCATAATACTTTTCAGGACCATGATGGCATGAGGGAGTGGGTGGGTAACTTGTTTTCTCTGGATTTTTCAGGAAGTGGGATGGAGGCAGTCTAGCGCAGTGGTTAACACTTGGCCTTTGAAGGCAGGCTAGCCTGGGTTTGTATGCATAGCTGCCTGACCTTGAACTCTCACCTGATGACTTCAATTAGTTCACGTGTAAAATACAGATTATAAAACTCCTTAGGGGTATAGGAAAGGCAGAGATAGTATTTGTAAAACAACATTGGTGCTTAATAAGCAGCCCTGGAAGGCTCTTTCAAACCTGGGGCTTTCTCTGGGCCATTTTAGAAGCTGGGTAGAGTTGAGAGTCATCTCAAGTACATCTTTTTGACCCCTTCCCCTCTTCTAATTCAGCCACCTCTTAGAGGTTATTTGTTTGTTCTTTTTTTTTTTTCTTTTTTTTTTTTTTAACTTGGGCCCCTATCTGTGCTAAGGCTGGAGAACTGGGCATCGGGGAACTTGCAGTTTAGATCATCCTCTTTCCAAAGGTCCCCCAGACTCAGCCACCTGCCATCAGATCTGGATGCCACCAGTCCCATCTCTTAGCCACCTTCCTCAAAGGGCAGGTTTAAGGGATCACTGGACAGAGTGGAGAATTCCTTGGAAGTCTGTGGGCACACCTTTTGTTCCCCACTCTGGTAGTTTACTGGGAGGCCACGTGGAGGCACAATGGAATATGCATAGGCTGGGTTCTAACCTGGCTGCACAAATTCCCAGCAGTAAAATGGGAATGCTAATACCTGTGCCCTAGAATTACATGAGATAATATAGGTAAAGCAGCTGGCACTTAGGGGCCCATTACTGTGGAAGGTCAAGGCCATGTTCCAGAGCCTTTGAGAAAGTAACCAGAATTAGCCATAAAAGACAGGCAGAAAACTCATGTTCATTGCCTCAGTCAATAAACATTAATCGGGCTGTCTGGTCATGCTGCTGGAAGCTAGGGAGAGATATTGGGTTGGCCAAAAAGTTTGTTTGGGTTTTTCCATAAGAATATTTTAGCCAACCCAATATATAACACAGGCTCCCTGCTCTTGGTACAGGTGTACAGCCCATCCCAAGGGACAGAGGAGACTGACTGCAGCTGCCTGGGCACTTCAGGACAGCCCCCTGCTTAAGAAGGAAGAACAATCTGTTAGGCAGAGATGGGGAGGAAGCGAGAGTAGCAAGTGCTAAAGCCCAGTGGCATTTGGGAAAGGGTGGGAAGTTCAGGAGGGCTGCAAAAGGGAGATGAGAGGAAGTGGTGGGGACCAAATTCTGAAGAACCCTGAAAGTCAGGTGAGAATTCGGACTTCCTCTCAAGTATATGGGGATTTAAGTGGCTTTGGGGATGCCTGTTCTGGCAGCTTTGGGGGTAGAGGATGATGTTGGAGGCCTGGAATGCCCCCAGACTTCCACCCCATTTCAGGGGCTTTGATGGTACCCAAGATAAATCATTGCAGAGAGTGGGATTCTCAAGACAGACTTGGCCTGGGGAAGCCTGGCCTGCAAGTTGGGGCCCAGGGTTCTGGGGTTCTGGTCCCAGATCTACGACTAGACCCAGGGTCTCCTCTCCTGCCTCAGCTGAGAGTTCAGGACAGTCAGGTTTCTTACAGCTCTTCCCTTTTGGAGGTCTGCAAAATGTCTCTGGAGACTGCATTCACCCTTTCCCCCCACCCCTGCAACACTGTCCATGGTGGCTGTCCATGACCCAGCCTTGGCCTTGGGAGGAAGAGAGGTATCTTGTCTGAAGTGGACAGTCTGACCCCTTGACCCTGAGAGGCTCCATGGAAGTCTGAGAACTGTGGCCTCTAGCCCTGTGACAATCCCAGGGGGCTTCTGGGCTCCGACTCTCCTGCACGCTTGCCTGAGGGCCCTGTTCTACAACTGGGGGATGGTGTGCCCTGGAACAGGGCTGTGGACATCCTGGGAACGTACCTCCCAAACTTCCCAGGGGCTGCTGGGGGTGTTCTGTCTGTGTATCTCAGCCAGGAAGGGCTCAGTGCCTGGAGAACCAGCCAGAACTTCCCCCTTAGGTCGATCTCAGGTGATGAAGAGGTAGATGACTGGGGATGTGGCAACAGTTAGCAACGTTGAGGTCAAGGTGAAGAATTTGAAAGGCCAAAGAGATATGGACTTGCCATGTGGGCAGCTATTCAGAAAGGTCAGGCCCTGCTCTTCAAGCTTTCTGGGTACCTGTTATCTGTCGTAGCATGAGAATGTCCACATTCTGGCCCAGGACTCTTTTACCACATCCAAGCCCCCACTTCTGACTTTATCTGTCACCCACAGGTCTCCTCAATCTTCCCTTCCCTGCTGCCACATCTGCCTTTCCCTCTTTCCCAAGAGCTAGAATTTCCCTGCTTCTTTGTCTTCCTACTTTCTCAAATCATTAACATCGCTTCATAAGCACTTTTAAACCATCTTAATCATTTTTTAGTGTATAGTTCAAAGGTATTAAAGTACATTTACATGGTTACAAAACAGATCTCCACATCTTTTTCATATTGTAAAACAGAATCGGTACCCATTAAACAATAACTCCCCCTTTCTCTCTCCAGACAGTCCCTGGCAACCACCGTTCTACTTTCTGTTTCTACGAATTTGACTACTCTTAGGTACCTCACATAAACGGAATCATACAGTATTTGTCTTTCTGTATCTGGCTTATTTCGCTTAGCATAACGTCCTCAAGGCTTATCTGTTGTAGCATGCATCAGAATTTCCTTTTTAAGGCTGAATAATATTCCCTTGTATATATACCACATTTTGTTTATCCATTTATCTGTCAGTGGACACTAGGATTCCATGTTTTAGCTGTTGTGACTAGTGCTGCTATGAACATGGGTATACAAATATCTCTTTAAGACCCTGCTTTCAATTCTTTGAGGTATATACCTGGAAATGGAATTGCTGGATCATATGGTAATTCTGTTTTTAACTTTTAGGAACCTCCATACTATTTTTCATGGCAGTTGCAGCATTTTACAATCCTACCACGAGTATACAAGTGTTCCAGTGTCTCCATATCATCACCAACACTTGTTATTATCTGGGTTTTTGGTAGTGGTCATCTTAATGGGTGTGAGGTGATATCTCACTGTGGTTTTGATTTGTGTTTTTCTGGAGATTAGTGATGGTGAGCATCTTTTCATTTAGCTGTTGACCATTTGTATGTCTTTGAAAAAATATCTACTCAAGTCCTTTGCCATTTTTTAATCAGCTTGATTTTTTTGTTGTTGAGTTGTAGGAGTTCTTTATATATTCTGGATATTAACTCCATATCATATTTGCAAATACTTTCTTCCATTCCATAGGTTGCCTTTTCACTGTGTTCCTGTGTCCTTTGATGCACAAAAGTTTTCAGTTTTGATGTAGTTCCATTTGTCTATTTTTGCTTTTGTTGCCTGTGCTTTTGATATCATATCTACGCAGTCACTGCAAATCCAATGTCATGAAGCTTTTTACATTTGTTTTCGTCTAGGAGTTTTATAGTTTTGGATCTTAAGCCTGTGTAAGCATTTAATAGCTTTATTGTTTTTATGATATGTGCTTATTATAAAAAAATACCAACAATTCAGAAAAGCACAAGAAGAAGAGAAAATCTCAATCCCACTCCCCAAAGGTAACCACCCCCTAATAATATTTTACTGGGCAACTCTCCAGACAGTGCCTTACTTCATCACTACTCAAACTGTAACCTGCACATGAATCACCTGAGGATTTTGTTAAATTCTCATTACAAAGGCCTGGGGTGGGCCCAAGACTCCACAAGCTCTTAAGTGATTCTACTGCTATTGATCAGGAAACCATACTTGGAGGAGCAGGGGTCTGTAAGTATACACACACACAGCTCTATGTCCTATGGGATCATCTATACTTGACTTTTTTTTTTTTACTATTTTTTAATTTATTTTATTTTTTTGGCTGTGTTGGGTCTTTGTTGCTGCACGTGGGCTTTCTCTAGTTGTGGCAAGTGGGGGCTACACTTCATTGGGGTGCGTGGGCTTCCCATTGCAGTGGCTTCTCTTTGTTGTGGAGCATGGGCTCTAGGCGCATGGGCTTCAGTAGTTGTGGCACGTGGGCTCAGTAGTTGTGGCTTGCAGGCTGTAGAGTGCAGGCTCAGTAGTTGTGGCACACGGGCTTAGTTGCTCCGCGGCATGTGGGATCTTCCCGGACCAGGGCTCGAACCCGTGTCCCCTGCATTGGCAGGCGGATTCTTAACCATTGCGCCACCAGGGAAGCCCTCCATCATTCTTTATAGTGGCCATGTCCTATCCCATTGCGTGGTCGGATGGTAATTCAGCTAGTTCCTATGGAAGAAGTTCAGGTGCTACCAAGTTATCACTGTTATAAATAATGCATTCGCAAACATCGTTGTCACCATGTCATTGTTTACCTGAAGGAATTACTGTTATGGTGTTTATTTGTCTTTCTAGGAATCAGAACAGAACTAACACATTCAAATGTATTAGTCCTCAGAGTCACCTGGGGGACTGGACACTTAATCTCAAGGCTCTGCCAGCCCACCAATGGTGAGGGGCAGAGCAGTGTGGGATAGAGCTGGGACAAGTGTGGGGTAGGTGGAGGATCACATGGGCCTGGGAGGAGGCAGTGGTGGCCAGCACTGTCGGTGCCCACTCTTTAGCCAGGCAATGTGTGTCTGGTGCTCATTTAATGTCCACAGCTCCCTGGTAAGTTTGACTTAGTCTCCCCCGTTTTACAGATGAAGAAACTGAGGTGCAGGGAGGACTCCTAGCTTCCCACGGTCACTCAGGCATGATGAGGCAGTGCAGAGGACACGCCCGACCCTGCATAGGTTTGTCACCTCGTGTGCCCCGCCTCGTCTCCCGAGAGGCCCTACCCTGCACTCCAGCCTCTGCCGAGCCCCGGTCCCACCGGATTCAAGAGTCTGCAGGCTGCCCTGCGCTGCCAGGGCTGTCCCTGCTCTCGTGCAAGATAATCCAAGCAGCCACCAGCCCGTCAGGCAGCTGTGGAACGAGCCCCCGGCCCCTTCCCCGCTCCTGCCCTGAGAGCAGGGACCAACTAGAGGACACCTCCAGGCTGTCATCTCTGCGGGCCATGCAGGGTAAGGCCTTTGCTGAAACGATCCAGGGGCTGGGGTTAGTTTAGCACTCTGGGGCAGGGTGGAGGTATGTCCAAGGTCACCACCTCCCTGGCCAGGGCTCCCTGGATGGAGCTCAGAGGACGTTGGAGGCTCCAGGGTGGTCACTGATCAGTTGGACTGCAGGGATTTGCCGGGATGGGAGCTGTTGAGAGCACTGGACAGGCTTAGACAGCCTGAGCTTGAATCCAAGCTCTGCCACATGCTGCCTGTGAGACCTTGGGCAAGTCAGGGCACCTCTCCAGTCTCACTTTCCTCAGCTGTAAAATAGGGGTAAGCATAGGATCTCCATGTACCCTCTCACACCTATTAGGATGGCTACTATATAGAAAGAAAACAAAATAACAAGCATTGGCTGGGATATTGAGAAATTGGAACTCTTATGCACTGTTGGTGGGATTGTAAAATGGTACAATCCATTTCCATGATACTGTGGAAAACAGTTTGGCAATTCCTAAAAAAATTAAAACTAGAACTACCATAATGACCCAGCAGTCCCACTTCTGAGTGTACACCCTAAAGAATTAAAAGTAGGGTCTCAGAGATATAGTACACCCATGTTTGTAGCAGCATTATTTGCAATAGACAGAAGGGTAGAAGCAACTAAAGTGTCCAGTGACAGATAAATGGATAAACAACATGTATATGTGTATGTATACACACACACACACACACACACACACTCTGGAATATTATTCAGACTTAAACAGGAAGGAAATTCTGATGCATGCTATGACATGGATGAATCTTGAGGACGTTATGCTAGGCGAAATAAGCCAGACACAGAAAGACAAATTCTGTATGATCCCACTTATGTACGGTACCTAAGAGTAGTCAGATTGTAGAAATGGAAAGTAGAATGGTGGTTGCCGGGAGCCGGGGGGAGGAGGGAATGGGGGAGTTATTGTTCAATGAATTTAGAGTTTCAATTTTGCAAGATGAAAATATTTCTGGAGATAGATGGTGGTGATGGTTGCACAACAATGTAAATGTACTTAATACCACTGACATGTACACTTAGAAATGGTTAAGATTTTATGTTATATGTATATCACTACAATTTTAAAACTTGGGGGAGAAAGTAGTATATGCCTCACAGAGGTTTGGTAAGAGTTGAGTGAGTTAAGTGAATGTGAATTATTATTAATGTCAGATCTGGGAACATCCAAGACTTTTTTGCCTCATGGACCCAGGCATTGGAGGAGATTTGTGTATCCCTGTGGGGAGAAGTTGCGCCATTCTGCATGAGATGCTCAGGATGAGGTTCAGGGGAGACTTCCTGGAGGAATGACAGGCCCTGCTCAGAGGGTTCCTAGCATTTGTGGGATGGGTAGATTCCAGACATTGGAAAGTCCCTGGCAAAAAATCACTTCCACTAAGGGGCAGTTTGCAGGGAGGAGATTTTTTTTTTTTTTTTTTTGCAGTACGCGGGCCTCTCACTGTTGTGGCCTCTCCCGTTGCGGAGCATAGGCTCCGGACGCGCAGGCTCAGCGGCCACGGCTCACGGGCCCAGCTGCCCCGTGGCATGTGGGATCTTCCCGGACCGGGGCACGAACCCGTGTCCCCTGCATCGGCAGGCGGACTTTCAACCACTGCGCCACCAGGGAAGCCCCAGGGAGGAGATTTTAGCTCCGCCTAGAGGACTTGTGACCAGAGCTGTCCGAATGTGGAACAGGCTGCCTCATGGAGTGGTGAGCTCCCCGTTAGAGGAGGCATGTGAGGAGAGGCTGGGCAAGCTGTAGAGGAGACTCCTGCATGGAGTAGGGGTGGAGTCAGAGGGTTTCCTAGGCTCTGCGCCTCTCTAATGTGATCCAGTCCAGGCAAAGTTATATGTAACAGGCCTGTGTAAAGGTGGGACCCAAGTAAGAGGGAGGGGGCAGGCACGTGAGCAGGCTTGCTGCCCGCCTTCCCCTATACAACAGTAATAATAGTGGCTGCCATTTATTCTGGGTACACACTGTTAAATGCTAAACCGGCTTGATCTCAGATCCTCACCACAACCCTGTATGGTGGGTGCTACAGTCATCCCCATTTTACTCCTGGGAACTGAGGCCCAGGGGTTAAATCTCCTGCCCAAGGTCAGCCAGTAGGCAGTGAGCTGGAATTTGAAACCAGGCGGTCTGGTGCTAGCCCTCTCTGTTGGGTGGAAGTCTCCAAATCTGCCTCCGCAAGCTGACTACTCCCTGCCACCCTGCCCCTGGCTGATAGTTCCTGGGTCCTGACACTCTCACAGGTAGGGATTTAGCAGCTGCCACCTCCCCCTGTGAGTCCTCGCTGACCCCCTCACTCTGGCTGGTTTCTCTGTGGTGCCAGACCCCACCTGCTTGGGTCTCCAGGGTTCAAGGATAACACTGTGCAGACAACACTGGCCTTATAGGGAGCCAGGCTCCTTGTCACTCAATGTCTCCCTTCTCCTTCTGTTAAACAGGACCCTCCTTGACAACTCTCTTCAGGGCTCCAAGTCTTTCCCATAGCTGTTGAGTTCATTCTGCCTTTTTTGCAACTGTGTTTTTTCCAGCCCAGCTCTCTGGGTGCCAAGACCTTGTCCACATGATTCAATTTGTCCAAGTTCCCAGGCTAGCACCCGCAAGTCAATAAATGCTATCCCTAATGGTGGCAATATGGTGGCCTCCTCTGTCTTTGGAATTACAGAGGAACCCCTGGCAGGGATGGCGATTGAGCCAGAATGACCCAGTTAGTGGGTATGCCATTCACACCTTATGAAGATGCAGGGAGCTACCATTTAAAGACATCTCCATGCCAGGTAGGGTGCTAAGCTCTGTGCGGGCACTATCTCACCAAATTCACACAGAGCCCAGGAGGTGAAGAACTGCAATTTTCCCATATTACAGATGAGGCAGCTGAGGCTTGGAGAGGTTAAGTCACGTGTTCAGAAGCTCAGATCTTTCTCTCTTCCCATTGCTGCCTTGGAGGCTTTGCATTGGTAGCTGATCCGATAGCAGTAACATCAGTGCCACTTGCTGCTTGGTGGAGAAATTGTACATTTAAGATTGCTCTCCTCCTCCCTCCTGGTACCCTCACTGCCACCCTGGGAGTGGGCCTGGGTAGTGCTATTTTGTGGATGAAGAAGGTGATTAGGGGCTTCCCATGGTTCCATAGTGGAAGGGGTACACCAGAGCAGGGTGGGGATCCTTCTGGCCCCCCTTGCTCTGCAGGCCCCTTCCCACCTCCACTGCACTGGGTCTCAGGCTATGTAGCCCTCCTGCTTGTCTCTTTGGAGGGTCTGTCCCGGGCCCCAGTGAAGCAGCTCTGCACAGAGGCCAGCAGACCAGCTGGCCCAGCAGAGGCTGGGCTGGGGCCAGGTGCTTTCCAGTGTCTTCCTGCAGCTGGGAAAACTTTCTTGGATGACATCTCTGCAGAGGGTGCCTCCTGGTCCTACTTGCCCTGCTTCCCCTCCCAGCCAAGAGAAGGCCACTCTTCTCCCTGTCCGTGGAAATCACATAGGCAACATAATTTTTGACTGTCAGGCTGCAGCAACGGAGTTCTGGAACCTGTAAGCCTATAAGGCGTGACTGTTAACCCCAGAGGAAGAAGCTGAGTCTGGTTCCGAATCTGGGACTTAAACCCTGGGCTGTCTGCTGGCAAAGCCCATAACATTGACTGAATAATTTTTATTTTATAATTTTTAAGCTTTTAAAAAATAATTAGTCGGGGTTTTTTTTAGGACAGTTTATCAATAGATTTACAGAAAGATTGAGGAGAAAGTATAAAGAGCTCCAAATGGCCACCCTACCCCAGTCACACGGTGCCCCTTGTTATTAACATGTGTTATTAGTATGGTAAGTTTGTTACAATTGATGAATCAATATTAATTATTTTTAGTATATTAAAACATTATTAAAGTTCATAGTCTACATTAGGGTTCACTCTTGGTATTGTACATTTATGGATTTTGACAAATGTATAATGAAATTGTGACAATGTCACAATAGTTTCACTGCCCTACAAATCCTCTGTTACACCTTTTCCTCCCTCCCTCCCTGCATCCTCTGACAACCACCAATCTTTCTGCCATCTCTGTAGTTTAGCCTTTTCTAAAATGTCATACAGTTGGAATCACACAGTATGTAGCCTTTCCAGATTGGTTTCTTATACTTAGAAATATGCATTTCCAGTTCCTTCATATCTTTTTGTGGCTCGATAGCTCATTTCTTTTCAGTGCCTAATAATGTCCCATTGTATGGATGTACTATAGTTTATTCACTTATTAAGGGATATTTTGGTTGCTTCCAGCTTTTGGTGATTATTAATAAAGCTGCTATAAACATATGTGTGCAGGTTTTTATGTGGACATAACTTTTCAACTCAGTTGGGTAAAAAGAGCATTACCACTGAATCATATGGTAAGGCTATGTTTAGCTTGTAAGAAACCACCAAACTGTCTTCCAAAGTGGCTGTACCATTTTGCATTTCCACCAACAATCAATGAGCGTTCCTGTTGCTCTACTTCTTGTCAGCATTTAGTAGTGTAAGTTTCTTGGATTTTAGCCACAAAGTAATAGGTGTATAGTGCTATCTCGTTGTTTTAAATGTAATTCCCTAGTGACATATGTTGTTGAGCATCTTTTCATATGCTTATTTGCCATCCATATATCTTTTTGGTGAGGTGTCTGTTCAGATTTCTTGCCCACTTTTTAATTGGGTTCTTTTGTTTTTTCTTGTTGCGTTTGAAGAGTTTTTGGTATATTTTGGATACAAGTCCTTTATCAGGTCTTTCGTAAATATTTTCATCTTCTTAGCTGTGTCTTTTGCAGAGCAGAAGTTTTAAATTTTAATAAAGTCTAACTTATTAATGTTTCCTTTTATGGATCGTGCTTTTAATGTACATAATAACTCATTACCAAACCCAAGGTCACCTGGATTTTCTCCTATGTTATATTCTAGAAGTTTTATTCTTTTGCATTTTACATTTAGGTCTACGATCCATTTTGAATTAATTTTTGTAAAAGGTATAAGGTCTGTACCTAGATTCTTTTTTTTTTTTTGGTATGTGGATGTCCACTCATTCCAGTACCATTTGTTGAAAGGACTATCCTTTCTCCATTGAATTGTCTTTGCTCCTTTGTCAAAGATTAGTTACTTATATTTATGTGGGTCTACTTCTGGGCTCTCTGTTCTGTTCCATGGATCTATTTGTCTATTCTTTTGCCAGTACCACACTGTCTTGTTTACTGTAGCTTTATATAAGTCTTGAAGTCAGGTCGTGTGTGTCCTCCAAATTTGTTCTTCAATATTGTGTTGGCCGTTCTGGGTCTTTTACCTCTCCATATAAACTTTAGAATCAGTTTGTAGATATCCACAAAATAACTTGCTGGGATTTTGATTGAGATGACATTGAATCTATAGCTCAAGTTGGGGAGGACAAACATCTTAACAATATTGAGTCTTCCTATCCATGAACATGGAATATCTCTTGATTTATTTAGGTCTTCCTTGATTTCTTTCATCACAGCTTTATAGTTTTGATCATGTAGATCTTCAACATATTTTGTTAGGTTTATATCAAAGTATTTCATTTTGGGGGTGCTAATGTAAATGGTGTTGTGTTTTTATTTATTTATTTTATTTATTTTATTTTATTTTTTGGCTATGTTGGGTCTTCATTGCTGCACGCTTTCTCTAGTTGTGGTGAGTGGGGGCTACTCTTCGTTGCGGTGCATGGGATTCTCATTGCGGCGGCTTCTCTTGTTGTAGAGCGCGGGCTCTAGGTGCACGGACTTCAGTAGTTGCAGCACGCGGGCTCAGTAGTCGTGGCTTGCAGGCTCTAGAGAACAGGCTCAGTAGTTGTGGTGCACGGGCTTAGTTGCTTTGCAGCATGTGGGATCCTCCCTGACCAGGGCACGAACCCGTGTCCCCTGCATTGGCAGGCAGATTCCCAACCACTGCACCACCAGGGAAGCCTGGTGGTGTGTTTTAAATTTCAAGTAGATAATATATGTGCACAGTAAAAAAAAAAAATCAGGGACTTCTCTGGAGGTCCAGTGGTTAAGATTCCATGCTTCCACTGCAGGGGGCATGGATTTGATTCCTGGTCGGGGAACTAAGATCCCATGTGACACATGGCGCAGCTGGGAAAAAAAAGAAAAAATCATCATCTTGCACGTCAGTGTTCCCTGAGTGAGTGTGTTCACCAGGTCATTCTCCTGCTCACAACCTGTACTGGCTCCCTGCTGCCTGACACTCGAGCTGCTTGGCTTTCAAGGCCTTCTGTAGTCCTTTGTTGGCCTGCCTGACCAAAGTAGACTCCCATGACACCCTGTTACCATTTCTCGGCTCCAAGACAAAGGACCTTCTCTGCTGTCCCGAGCATTTGCCATGTGGGCCTCATCTCCACGCTTTGTTCACTTTCTCCCCACTTCTCCCTCCTCAGTGTCTTCTCTTGTCCCCATTTTCCATCCTTCATCCTCTAGTTTAAGTCTCCTTCTCCTTGCCATGAAGCCTACTTTGATCACTTTGGCTGAATTTGATCCATCCCTGCTTCAAACACTTATTACATTTATCGTCTATAAACACTAGCCTTGAACCATTCTGTATATGTTCTCTCAGCCTGCCTCCAAGACCGCCAACTAGCCTGTGATTTCCATAAGGGCAGAAAACTGAATCCCTGAGAGTCTAAGATGGTTCTGGGCATACTGCCTGCTTACTAGCCATTAATAGCAAGGCACTGTGTATGGAAACATTCTGTAACTCTCAGACAAAGCACCAAATGCACAATAGGGCTCTTAAGTGTTACCATATTCCACTGATTCACACCTTTCCCCCACTCCCCACATTTTAACAGCTCTGAAATCAGGATCAATGGCAAATCACAATTTAACCGATAGATTTTTCCTCCTCTGTCTCAGTGTCACGTAAAATATTGGTGGATTTTACAATCCACTGTGCATTAGACTTGATGAAATAAGGTGTTACTGGTTGATGAGAGAATCTGTTGATAGCTCTTTCTGGATTGGACCTGGGAAAAAGCATTTGGGAGAAATGAGGGAATTCTGGGAAAGATGAAGGGACACGGGGTGAGGAGAGGATGCTGGGGAGATGAGGGATGCTGGGAGAAGTGAGGAACGCTAGAAAAGGACGGGAGGGTATCCTATTGGGCCCAGAAGCTTCCTGAATCATTCTGAATTGATTCAGCTATTCCTTCCTTCCATATTCCTGTCCTGTGTGCATATGCTACTTCGGAGGCTGATTCACAGAGGCAACCTCTGGGTCCTGACTCTGAAGTTGCAGGGTGCTCAGGTTACCCCTCCAGCTCCAGATTCTTTTGGGCTCCATCCCATATGCTGGGCCTTCCTTGGCCTCACAGTCAGCCTCTTCCAGCTGCATAAAGCTGCTGGGTGGGGGAATGTGGTCTCCTTTTGCCTTCAGACTGCCCTCTAATGTAGAGTTATCAGCAAGAGCTTTGGGGTCAGACATATTTAGATTTAATGCTTGCTGTCCCATTTGCTAGCTGTGTGATTTTTGGCAACTTGTAGACTTTTCTGAGCTTTGCTTTCCTCATCTTTAAAATGAGGGTGAGGGAATTCCCTGGTGGTCCAGTGGTTAGGGCTCCGTGCTTTCACTGCCGAGGGGGGCGGGTCAGGGAACTAAGATCCTGCAAGCCACGTGGCACGGCCAAAAAAATTAAAATTAAAAATAAATAAAATGAGGGCTAGAATGTCTAATTCTGGTATTGATGTGTGTGTGTGGTGGGGGGGAGTAAATGACATAAAGTGATTAACATTAGCTATTATGATGATGATGACGATCGTCATTGTTCCTTTAGTCCTTTTATTCAAGCTCGGGTAGCCCCAGCTTCTCATGGACACTGCCTACATTGTCAACCCAGATTTTATGGGCCCCAAACATCCCTGAAGCAGAGGCAGCACCACCTCCGTGGCCATCCCCAGCCGTGACTGGGATCTCTGGCTCTTTTTCCGTCATTCTGCTAGTTTTCACTGAGCACCTCCTGTGTGTCCACTGGGGGCTGTGCCGGGTGAACACCAGAGCTCTAGTTTCATTGGAAAAATAAGGCAAAATTCCATGGAAGGTTATGGCTAAAAACCAGTACAAAGAAAAAGAAATGTAAGTGAGGTTCCTTTTCAACAGAATGGAAGATTTGATAGTTTTTCGGGGAAACTCTACAAAAACATCCAGAAACTTAGGATATAAAACAATCAGCACATTTTTTTATGCATAGCTGAGCTGCATGGGAATAAGGATAGCCCTGGGCAAGACAGTAAAGGAAGCTGGGAGGGAGTGAGGCTGCTTTGCCTTCCCTGAGGGCCCTTCACTGGTCTGGATATCCAGGGAAGTAGATTTGAATAGCCATAGGGACTGGAGCCAAAGTTTTGAGCCCACATGAAGCAGGGAGGTAGAAATGAGACCCCCACATACAGCTGGGACCCTTAAAGGTTTAAGCTTCTTTTAAGTGAAGTTAGGCCAGAAAAAATTCAACCTCTGGAAGAGGCAGAGAAGGAAGATTTTCTAACCTGGCCTGGGTCTGGTTTGAGAAGGGGAAGACCTCCTCTGAGAAATGTATAATCACACATCTGCCTTCTTTTGGATTTGGGATCAAATTTACACTGCTCATGTGATCTTAGAGTCTCTAGGCCAGGAAGTGATCATAAAAGCTACTCCTGGCTGGAAAATTCATAGAGAAAGAAAGTAGAATGGTTGCCAGGACCTGAGGGGAGGGGGATAGAGGGAGTTGTTTAATGAATATAGAGTTTCCGTTTTGCAACATGAAGAGTCCTGGAGATTGACTGTACAACAGCATGAAAATATTTAGCACTCCTGAACTGTATACTTAAAAATGGCTGAGATAGTAAATTTTATGTTATGTATATTTTACCACAATTTAAAAAACACACACACACAAAACAAAAACAGAAAAAAACCCCAAAAACTACTCCTACCTGGTACTCCTTGGAACACCTGGAAGAAGCAAAAGCAAAACCTTCAACCCAGCCTGCTCAGGCTGCCCACAGGATGCCTGTCAAACTTGAACAAACAGTCCAAATTAGAAATGCATGTGGAAGCCAGCCACCATGAGGGAGTCAGCAGCAAGATCAAGAAAGAAAGCAAGAGAATCAAATTTATGGTTACCAAAGGGGAAATGCGGGAGGAAGTGATAAATTAGGAGATTGGGATTAACATATACACACTACTATATATAAAAGAGATAACTAATATGGACCTACTGTATAGCACAGGGACCTCTACTCAATATTCTATAATGACCTATATGGGAAAAGAATCTGAAAAAGAATGGATATATATATGTATAACTGATTCACTTTTCTGTACATCTGAAACTAACACAACATTGTAAGTCAACTACACTCCAATAAAAATTAAAAAACAGCAAAAACAAAAAAAATCAAGGTGTTGGCAGGGTTGGCATCTTCTAAGGGCTGGATCTGTTCCAGGCCTCTCTCCTTGGCTTGTAGTTGTTCTTCTTTTTCCCATTTCTCTTCATAAAGTCTTTCCTCTGCATCTGCCTCTGTGTCCAATTTCTCCTTTTCAGAAGGATATTAGTCATACTGGGTTAGGACTCACCCTTACCACCTCATTTTAACTTACCTCTGTAAAGACCCTGAAACCATGGTTAAATCCATTTCACCTGCCTTCACTAATCAAGGTTATTTTAAGGTTTGCAGGTCCTCCAAGGGGCATGTAGCCTAAACAATAAGATGTTGGCCCGAGTTGTTTTCTAGGAACTTGGAGTCAGCTGCATCTAGATCAAGCTGAGTCGGTTAAGGACTGGCTAGGACCACCCACCCTCCAGCTGGGCATGTGCAGTGTCCCCTCAATGACCTCTTGAACATGCAGAGCTTAGGCCTGCGCAGAGCGATGCACCTTTCTCCAATCACCTTTCCCCACGCTCTCCCGTACCTCAAACTGCCCTGCTGTGTTATTTGTTATCCCATCAATACCCCAAGCCCCTTGCCTTCGTGGACTTGAAGTTTGTTCTCCTGAATCCTCGCTGGGCTGCCTTGCAAATAAACCCTCTCTTTGCTGCAAAGAAAAAAAAAAAGAAGATAAAATGTCCCTTAGTCAGGGAATATTATGCAGCCATAAAAAGGTTTGGAGGGGGAATTCCCTGGTGATCCAGTGGTTAGGGCTCAGTGTTTTCACTTCCAGGGGCCCAGGTCGGGGAACTAAGATCCTGAAAGACACGTGGCACAACCAAAAAAAAAAAGCAAGAAAAAAAAGATTTGGAGGGATTTTCCTGAAGGATTTTACTATTGAGTGAGAAAAGTAAGAAATAGAGACAGGTACTATTATGATCCCCTTTTTGCAAACAAACTCCAAATAAAGCCAAACTTGACTCCAAACCCCACACTTGTATTCGGTGTATTTCTGTATAGATACAAGAGCATGAAGAAGGTGGTGAAGGCTTCCCATCAGGGCTGCAGGTGAAGGAAGAGAAGAAGGAAAAAAAGAGAGATTTTGGTGCAAATGAAAATATCTACAATACTCAACCTTCAGCCTCTCTGCTCTGATCCTGTTTATGGAGTAGGATAACTGATTGTGTGTTTGTATTCACAGGATAAAAAAATTAGAATACTGACTTGCAGATATGCCCACTGTGAAGTGGGGGAGAAAGCAAGTTATATGGATCTGGCGATTCCATTTTATTCATACAAACACGCATACCTCCTCCCTATGTATATATGCGCTCATGTGTTGGTGTGAGCAAGGAGAAAGGTGTAGAAGGACAGGTGTTGGCAACTGACGTAAAGCCGGACACGTGAGGTAAAGTTACGTGCACCTGACATTTTATCTTCTACAGTTTTGGATGCTAGCAGTCTGAAATCAAGGGCCATGCTCCCTCTGAAGGCTGGATTCCTCCTTGTCTCTTCCTAGGTTCACGCCTGTGTTTGGGTTTGAGGCCCACTGTGGGAAAGGTGGAGGGAGGGTAGGGGGTAGAATGGGGGGTTGCTGGTAGAACCCGAGGCTGCCCACCGCTGTGCTCCCTGTTGAGAGATGGACCCGACTCCCAGTCTATGGGCTGCCGACTCTGGTAACAGACATTTCCGGAAGTTCTTGAGGAACCCTCCTTACTCAGGCTGGGTCCCCTTGTGAGGGACCTTGAGTGGTTTCTCACCATGTGTTAGAAAGGTTTTGAAGGCCCGCCCCTTCCCAGCCTCCCATCTTCTCCGTGCCTCCCTCTCTCTCACCCACCTGCTCTGTGACCAGGCCTCCCCACCAGTGTCAGCTGCTCCAGGCTAGGCTTGTAGCTTTTTGTCTTTGTGTGCCAACCCCTGGCACACGGGAGAGGCTCGGGTCACAAATGCATGTAGAACAGACTTTAACTCTGACTCATTTAACAAGTTTCACGTTCTCATACAGGTGGCTTGGGCAAGGGTAGGGGTCGTGTTGGAACCAGGGAGGGTCCTGGGTCAGACTGGTGTGTGTGATGAGAGCGGAGGCTGGTGACTCTCCCCTGGCCCCAGACCTCCCCGTTCCAAGTGGCTTGGGGACAGGGGACTGCGTCTGATTCCCCTTTAGCTGCAATATATGCGTGTTAGAAAAGACAGACCAGGCCTCCACTGCGGGCCTCCCTGCATTAATTACTTAACACGGTGATTGAATTCGCCTCATGATAGGCACTAAGCTAGGAATTCAGTGGGGCTTATGTTCCGGTGGGGATGGGGGGGTGGGTGGGTGCGAAACTACTAATGCTTGTTTAATTACAATTGCAGTAGCTTATAAAACACAGGCCTCATTGCTCTTGGAAGGTGTAACAGAGCAAGTATGATGATGAGCCAGAACAGAGCCTGTGTGCCAGGGCCTGTGTCCCTGCCAGCAGCCTTGTTAGAGCAGGGCTTGAACCCAAACTCAACAAATGTGAGGCCAAACATTTGCGGGAAGTTGGGCCTTGTGTGACCAAGACACTCCCCACGGTGGGGACCTCTGCAAACATCCCCATTTCCCCTCCACCACTCCTCCCTCTCAACTCAGCTTGAAGAGGAGTTTCTCAAGCTCCATTTTTCAGGTGGGTAAAGTGAGGCCTAGAGAAAGGAACCGATTTGCTCTACTAGGTCCCAAATCAGTAAGGAGAAGCCAAAGCCAGGCTTCTCGGCACCGTGCTCAGCCTGCACAGTCCATCCTCTGTGAGCCAAAAAATGAGAAACAAAGCTGCTCTGTTCACCGAGATTTCTGTTTTCTCCATTGTTCTCCACTAGGGACATTCCTGAATTGGTAAAGAAGGGACTGGCGCAGCCCGAGTCCTGGCAGTTGATCGGCTATGCTGTCCCTAAACCAGAATTGAAAAGTCAGGAGACAGAGAGAATTAGGAGAAGTCTGAGACTCTGAGGACCTCCCAGCCAGAGCTGAGACAGTGAATAGATGCTCAGGACACTGTGATCAGGTCAAAGGAAGAGGGTGGGGAGGGGGCATGGGGGGTGTACAGAGGGACAGCCCCCTTGGAGAGGGGGCAGCTGGAGCAGTCAGGGGACTGGCCACCTTATGTGGGTCAGGGGCAGCATGTGAGAGAGTCTGGGAGGGTATGGGTGTGGGGGAGGGAAGGTGGGGAGGAGGGAGAATTAGGCTGGCAGGGGAAGGGGGAAGGGCATTCTGCTCAGGGAACAGCAGCAGCAAAGGGATCGAGGCCGGTCAGTCATCGTGTGGCGGAAGGGGTGGGCTGCAGGGGTGAGAGCCTGACCCCCTGGTGATCCTGGCTCCATGGAGCAAAGGATCATGAGAGTCTTGTCCTGTGAGAGGGGAGGGCTGTCGGTCCTATGGGAGAAGGGCTGTTCCAGACACCCCTTAGGTTGAGAAAAGCAGAGAACCCTCCTCTTTCCCCTCAAATGCACATGTCCACTTACATGCAATATTTTTTTAGTGACTTTTACTTTTTATTACTGTGGTAAAATATACGTAACATAGCATTTTAAACATTTTTAAGTGTACAATTCAGTGACGTTAAGCACATTTACAGTGTTGTGTAACCATTATCCCTATTTCCAGAATTTTTTTTAAAAAGAACATTTATTTATTTATTTATGGCTACGTTGGGTCTTCGTTGCGGCACGCGGGCTTTCTCTAGTTGTGGGGTGCCGGGGCTACTCTTCGTTGCGGTACGCCGGCTTCCGTTGCGGTGGCTTCTGTTGCGGAGCACGGCCTCTAGGTGCGCGGGCTTCCGGGCTTCCGTAGTTGTGGCTCGTGGGCTCTAGAGCGCAGACTCAGTAGTTGTGACGTGCGGGCTCTAGAGCGCAGACTCAGTAGTTCTGGCGCACTGGCTTATTTGCTCCGCGGCATGTGGGATCTTCCCGGACCAGGCCTCGAACCCGCGTCCCCTTCATTGGCAGGCGGATTCTTTTTTTTTTTGCGGTACGCGGGCCTCTCACTGTTGTGGCCTCTCCCGTTGCGGA